>NC_061076.1:15526248-15661489 GCF_021917145.1 Hypomesus transpacificus | reverse complement strand
ATGAGGATTCCATTTGAAATCTCTCCCTTCTCTCTTTCTTCTCCTCTCTCCCCCTGGCTCTCTCTCTCTCTCTCTCTCTCTCTCTCTCCTGCTCGAGTTATTCATCCCCTTTGCAGCAAACCTGTCTCTGCCTGTCGCAGGCATAGCTCAGGTTTCTCCCTCTCTCTGGGTTCACCTCCCTCATTCCTCGCTTCACCTTCTTCACCTTCTTCTCCTTTTTCTCCTTCTTCTTCTCGTCTTCCACTCCCCACTTCTTTTTGTCTCCCCGGCCCCACCCCTCCCTCCCCTGCCACGCCCCTTCCCTCCTTCCCTCACTCTCCCTGTCCGTGTGTTTGTGTGTTTCTGCCGGGTGTGTTTCCGAAGTGAACCGTTACCACAGCATACAGTTGCACTCAAGAAAAGGGGAAAAAGGGGGATTTCCTTTGGGCAGTGATTGGTAGAGACCCACTGTTACAGACCGTTGTCTCTCCCAGGGTCGGGTCCCACCTTGTGTGGTGCCATCCCACCTCACGGAGGCTGACCAACTGGGCGGTCCAGCTAGGTGTGTTACCCTCCGGAGGAGAGAGAGAGAGACCTACCGAGGCGTTGTCGGGGGAAATGTCTCTCTGGAAAGGAGAGTCAATCAAGTGCTGAAACTGCAGAGGCACACAGAGCAGCAACAGTATCCGCCGTGACACAGCTCTCCCCGAAATTATAGGGAGAGAGAGAAAGTGGGAACTAGATGGGAAGGAAAGTAAGGGGAGGATAAGAGAGAGGGGGAGAGAGAGGGGGAGGAGAGAGAGAGAGAGAGAGAGAGAGAGAGAGAGAGAGAGAGAGAGAGAGTCAAATAAACGTGGAAGTCCCTCAAGAACAGCTTTTCCCTGCTCCCACTGTAATACATTTAAACAAACGTTCATACCAAAGAAAAGCAAGAGAGAGAGATAGTTTTAGCAGGACAGAGGAACAGAGACAAAATAAAGGAGAGAGAGGCGGACAGGCCAGACTGGCAACAGCTCAAAAATATCATAGCGCGTCCAACCATTATTCTCAGTTTACACGAGAAAAAAAGGCAAAAATGGAAGGAGAGGGGAGGACAGAAAGAGGAGACTTTTTCCACTGACGGATTTTCCAGAAATGTCGCATTCTGAAACGTTAGAATGCGGAGGTCTGGATATTCTACGGACAGGGAGGTGAAGGAGAAGAGATTGCGAGATACATACCTTCAGAGAGAGCGATGGAGACACAGAAAAAGAGAGAGACACAGACAGACAGATGGACCAACCGACAGGGAGAGTGGAAGGCAGACACTAATTGGGTGGGTGGGTTGGGGTCGTGGGGGGGGGGGGAAGGCTTTTGACTTTGATTGAGTGATGGTGTAGTGGTGTGATGCAGTCCGTGTGATTGGTCGGAAGGTCCTGCTGAGCTCCCCTACTGGTCAGACACGTCCGGTTGGAGCTGTAGAAACAAACCCAGCTCTGACCAATAGGAGAAGATCACAGCGAAGGCAAGTTTGTATCTCCAAACACAGACACAATTACACACACACAAACACACACACTCACAACCAGAAACACCTAAGCCCACACACAAACAGACAGCACGCCCGCGAGCACATACACACGCTCACAGTACGTTCAAATTCAGATATGATCACGTCACAAGTGCACGACACATGAAATGACTTCCTTGTCTGAAAGTCTCTCCGCAGCACGTGCATGATGTACTGTAGGGTGGCCAGTGAGATGTCTCCCTGGTGCTGGGCTGTTCCCCGTCCAGGCCCCAGCCTGGTCTCTGGGATTGGGGCTGCACACTGCAACGTGTGGTGTTATTTATGGGCAAAGCAGCACCGGATCCAGGCTCCAGAGCCCTGGAACACGACCTGCTGACTGGGGCTGGGGCTGAGGCCGGGGCTGGGGCTGGGGCCGGGGCTGGGGTTTAGGTTGTAGCTGGGACTGGGAGTGGGGTCAGAAAGATGTGAGAGGAAAATACTGTATGTGTCTTGGTCTGTGCGAATGTCTGCGTGTGTCTTTGTGTTTCTGTGTGTGTGTGTCTTTGTGTTTCTGTGTGTGTCTGTGTGTGTGCGTGCGCATAAGCGTGTGTGTGTAGTGGTGTCAGATCGAAAACAACCGTCTGGATCCCTTTCCTCTCCAGAGGGCTAACTGAGGTGAGAGTATTTGCTTTAGTTGCGTTCACAGACCCCTGGCCGACGTCCGTGTAAACGTACATATTTCAACATGTTGAAACTATGACACTACGCCCTCATTCTCAGTCGAAAAAACAGAGCTATATGACACATCCTATGCGCATCTATCTGGTCAGTGACTAAATAACCCAAGCACAGAAATTATGTTTGGTCGAGGTTCACTTGGAGTTTAACCACTTCAAAATGATCCTATTCTGTTGGTTCTCAGTTGTATCTGACGTGAGACTGTGTACAAAGACTGTGTGTGTGTGTGTTTCTGACTGTCCCAGGCCCTGCTCCTTTGCGGAGAGGCAACGTGTTGTGCTCTCGCTCCCTCTGAGCTGGATCACTGCACATATTGGAGGCAGCTGCAGGGATTTAGCCACGGCACAGCTGGGACGCTCGTCAGAGACACAGAACCAGGCAGTCTGGGCCCGGGCAAACACACACACACACACTCACACACACACACACACACACACACACACACACACACACACACAGTGGAATTTTGCAGTGGCTGACAATGACTGATTCCCCAGACATGTGCCAGTCTGATTAGACACACACAACCCCCCCCCTTCCACACACACACACAACTGTAGATTTTTGATGTTATACTGTATATACTCGAGTTGAAATTCCACTAAAGTTTACATTGAGGAAGAATGGAGCTAAGCTACTGAGAGAGTCGCAGTTTACACAGTAAAAACAACACGCCCTGTTTTTATATTTTACATCTAGTTGGACGTGTTTTTAGTAGTTTAGCGCTAACCGGAGTGGGAGAAATCCTTCAGTGAATTCATCATCTCGGCAATCTCACAGGGCAGAAAACCATTCAAGCTGCCATTGCGGGTAAAGTACATTCAAGAAACTATTTCTGACCCCTTAATTATGTCCGCTTTAGGCTAGTGGATATTTTCTCTCTGCTCTCCTTTTCTCTCCGGCACTTGTGAGGCTCGTTTGAAGACCTAGTATTCCGAGGACGCCCTCACAGAAAAACCCCACGTCCTTCAAGGGGCTGTCTCGCCCAAGCCCACCAATCCCATTTGTGTGAAGAGAGCGAGAGTGAAACCTTTAATGAATGAAACACTCTCCATCCGTCGGCCCCACGTCTTCGGTGGGTCTTCCACCGGTCAGATCGTGTCCCGAGACGTCATCCCTGGGGGTCACTGTCCACCCCCAGACAGAAACACGGCAAACTAAAACCATAACGCGGGGAGAGGGTGTGACGGAGAGGGCAGGGGAAGGAGGAGGGTGGGAGAGAGCGAGCGAGCGCTGCTACACTGCCTACCCTCCCCAGCTCCCAGCTCTGGACAAAGGGGGCTTTCTCCTGCGTGCTGCCCCTGTTAGCCGGGGCCAATCTGCTGCTTGTTTCCCCAGGAAATGTCCACTTAGCCCCAGGGAACTCTGGGAAGCCAAGTCTTCCCACAGCACCTTTGATTCGGGCACTGTCCAAACAGTCGCCGGGGGTAACTACACAGGTCAGGGCCGGCCCGTGGGAGGCGGGGGTCCACGCGGCCAGGGTGTCCCACCCCACGCCCCCTCCCCGCCACCCCCCTCCACGTAGCCTCCCAGGTAAACAAACGCTGGGGCCGAGGCCCGGCGCTAATGAGGGGGGCCTTCGCACACCTCTGGTAGATAAGCTGTTTTTATACCACAGTGTTTTTCTAACTGTTCACACTTTCAAACCGCACTTTGCATTTCTGTCTCTCCGGGAGAGGAAGGCTCTGTGGGCCTGCTGCTGGAAACTCAGGGCTGGAGACCTGAGGAGAGGAGAGGAGAGGAGAGGAGAGGAGAGGAGAGGAGAGGAGAGGAGAGGAGAGGAGAGGAGAGGAGAGGAGAGGAGAGGAGAGGAGAGGAGAGGAGAGGAGGGAGGGAGGGAATTGGGGCAGGGTTAAGTGAGGCACTCCCTAACAGCTGATCAATGATTGGCTCCTCCGCAGAGATTTGAACTTTCTTACAATACTCCATGATGACTTTGGAGCTGTGTTAAGTTATGCAGTCCTGAGATTGTTTATTGTAGCTTTCAGGAGTTGGGTTATTATTTGATTTGCCTGCTACAACAAACCACGTAAACTACGCCGCCAAAACATGTTAAGAGCCAAGTCACCTGGCCAGGTCAACTTCTGGATCTCTACATACATGACACAAAGCATGGTCAAAGTCAACCAATCAGATAGGCCGTTTGCAGTGTTTAGCAGACCCCAGGACATGAATTGAGGCACGAGGGAGGAGCCTGAGACAGGAAGTGGGGGGAACTGGGATGGAGGAGGGGGGGAGGGAGGGAGAAGGAGAGGGAGGGAGGGAGGGAGGGAGGGAGGGAGGGAGGGAGGGAGGGAGGGAGGGAGGGAGGGAGGGAGGGAGGGAGGGAGGGAGGGAGGGGAGGGAGGGAGGAGGGAGGAGGGAGGGAGGTTGGGTGTAGGGTCCCCCCACTGGGTCAGATCACCCTCCTCCTGTGCCACCATCTGTGACTGAGCCCTAAAACAAAGATTAGCACTTTTTCTGGGAGGCCTCAGCAGATCCAGAACCTCAGATCTCCATCCAAGTCCTCTTAACTCCTGCTGCAGGAGACCAGGCAGGTTAGTGCCCACCTACACGGCGACTAATCGTTCCCAAACATCACCTTGTTAGGAAGGGCGTGTTGTCAGCAAGTCCTTCCTGCAACAAACCCCTGCTTGTGTGCACAACGAGGCATTGTCACTTTCCGTGGCCCTGGAAGACCCTTGAAAACAGTGCTGGAAAGGCTTCATGTATGTTGCTGCCCTCCAACTCAATTCAAACCTTGAGAGCGAGCGCTCGCGGCAGCGCGCCGTCACAGCCTGCAGGGGGAGCCTGCGAGCCGTGTTCTCTCCAGACTGGAGAGCAGACGGTTCGCAGAGGCACTGTGTCAGACCAGACCTGCCACATCCACAGGTCTGGAGCACCAAGACGTGTTTCCACACAGCAGCACAGCGAGAGCAGAGCTCACTCACACACACACACACTCACACACACACTCACACACACACACACACACTCACACACACACACACACACACTCACACACACACACACTCACTCACACACACACACACACACACACACACACTCACACGCACACACACACACTCACACGCACACACACACACTCACACACACACACTCACACACACACTCACACACACACACACACACACACACACTCACACACACACACACTCACTCACTCACACACACACTCACACACACACACTCATACACACCCTCACACACACACACACACACTCACACACACACACTCACACACACACACAGGGTTACATGCATACCTATGCCAGCACACACCCACACACTTTTTACTGTACACACTCTGAAGCAAATGAACAAGCTACGATAAAAGGTTGTGAAGGGGTGGTTTTCTTCACAGCTGGGTCTGATTTGCCGAAAGCAGGACCATCCGACGGATTAAACCAGTGAGATACAGATATTCCACAACATGTACCACTGGCATTGGAACAAGACGACGCACAGACTGAAGGGACAGACTAGCACACAGCACCACCTAGTGTCAGAGGCCTGTAACAACAGCCAGAGAGGGGCAAGCCTCGCTAGAACATATTCTATTTGGCATGTCCTGTCATTCTGCTATGCTCTTTGAATCTTTTTTTTTCTTTCATCTGTCTTTATCCTTGGGTGACCATCGTGTGTATTTGTGTGTGATTGGGGCCCAGAGAGATCTTGTTCCACCTTGATTGGATCAGAGTCTGATTGGGAATCAGGGTAGAAATGAGATTAGGAGTGGTCGGCTGACAGGCCAGATGGAAGCCCTCTCTGGTGTTATTAAAGGGCTCTTACATCCATTCACAGCTCCTTAAAGCTCTACTGCATTACCCAAGACTTAGCAAATAGAAAATAGAAGAATTGAGGAGAAGAATCCATAAAACATTTGAAATGGAATTTGATGGAGTCGTGTGGTGTTTTGATCCGCAACCGATCCCCCCGCCGTTTGACTGGTTACCGCGACGCCTATGTGCCGCAGAGAACACAGAGACAACTCGACAACGCCGCCGACCCAAACATGCTTTATTTACATGAAAACGCCCCAGTCATTCAATCCCTCAGAACCTTCCGGAACCAAAAGTGTGAATACAGGTGAGGTGTGAGGTGTCAAACAGAACTACAGGAATGTAAGGTCGTGCTGGTTGAGCTAAAAACAGTCTACTAGGTTGGCTGTATTCAGAGCTGTGCTGAAGGCTGAACATGGGAAGGAAGCATTGTCCTGGTGTTAGGTCGTGTCTGTTCTTTTGGCCCGGGGCTGACCAGAGCCCCCCCGGGGCTAGGTGATGACGCAGCCACCCTTGTCCTTGAAGGGGTTCTTGTCGTCGGGTACTCCCTTCATCAGAGGGTCCTCACCGGACTTGCCCTCGACGTATTCAATCAGCTCCTTTGCTGTCTTGGAGATCTGGAACAGGGAGGGTCAGGGGTCAGTTTTGATGCGATCCGTCCCAGTCGGTCGTCTCACTTCTTTGTGTCCCGACTGATTTCATTTGTCTCTCTTTCCCCGTCATCTCCTCCCTCTCTCTGTCTGGTACTTACATCTCTGCTCTCCCCCTCCCCCTCCTCTCCCCTCTCCCCTCTCCCTCTCCCTCTCCCTCTCCCTCTCCCTCTCCCTCTCCCTCTCCCTCTCCCTCTCCCTCTCCCTCTCCCTCTCCCTCTCCCTCTCCCCCTCTCCCTCTCCCTCTCCCTCTCCCCCTCTCCCTCTCCCTCCCCCTCCCCCTCCCCCTCCCCCTCCCCCTCCCCCTCTCCCTCTCCCTCTCCCTCTCCCTCTCCCTCTCCCTCTCCCTCTCCCTCTCCCTCTATGTCTCTCTCTCTCCCTCTCTCTGGATACTCACAGGCTCTCGTGGGGTGGAGACCTCCTTTTTCAGTTGGTCCAGCTCCATTTTCAGGATGTCCTTGTCGGACATGTCCCGAGCCATCTTGCCCTGAGGAGGAGGAGGGGGGGAGGAGGAGGGGGAGATGGAGGAAGAGGGGGGAGGAGGGGGAGATGGAGGGGGGAGGAGGAGGAGGGGGGGGGGGAAGGGGAACAGTTTCAACACAGGACTAAAGGGCGGGAATTACAAGCTGTAAGGTCAGGTAGATGAATGACCAACAGATCCACAAGAGAAAAAATACTTTATTCCTATTTTAGTGGAGTCATTGGTTGCTACGAGAGCATTCTTGTTTGGTATTAGTGTTCATAAGAACTGTTTAGGGGGTAAGTCCCTGATCCTCAGGTCTTAATGTTCACCTTTCAAATCCCTATAATCCCCCCTTCTTAGAAATCTCATGCTGGGATGGACTGTTCATTTGCCCTGATAGAGGGAATCCTCTGGTTATGAAAGGACAGGATGTGTGGAAGGAGCACTCCGCTATGTCACAACAAGCTTGTGGGATTAGCCAATCAGAGCGTGCGCTGGTATTTGTGTTTGCATAGAATGCCACAGAACAGGATGAGTAGATCAGTAGGTTGAATAACAAGAACAGAACGTGGTTGTGTCACATTGGTCCCAAGGAGCTTTTTTGGGGTCACATTTCGTTTTCCACAAGGACATGCAGGAGCTCAAATATATTTAAACGGTATTCCTTGACAGAGTGTCTTCAGAAGTCATAACCACTTTGAGACATTAGTGAAAATGTGACAACCACCCAGATGCCCTTACAGAAAGTGACTTCCTTTCGTGAACGCATCTTAACAGCCTGCACTCAGAATATAAGGATGTAGAGCACCAATTGGACCCATAAGATTGACGCAATACCTAGAATTAAGAACCTAAAATAAACAAATATCAAGCTTGTAATCTATATGTAAACTAGCTACAGTACGTTAAAGTGTTAGCTCATTGGTTGAAACAAAAACCTAAGGGTTACTCTCTCAAAACCGAAATTGTCATAGATAACTCTCTAAAAACGATAGTATCAATACTTAAACGAATCAATACTTGGAGGTGCTATCTCAGGATAAAGATGTGCACATTGTAACATTAGTTCTTCCTCCCCTACACATGCAGGTTTACATTTGGCAGTGAAAACAACAAGAGTTTACAAAAATCAAAATAAATGACTGATCTTGACATCCCACTGTCTGTCATTGATATGAGTCATTCTAAGACCTACATGGTGAATTAGACTGTGCTGGAAAAACTACAAACAAACTACAAACAAACTACAAACAAACAAAACAAGTTCCAACTCTTCTGAGTACAAAAAAAAATAAGACCAACATAAATAATTCAGATTTGAATCAAGAGTTTCTACCTGTGTGATAAACGCTGTAAACACTGATGTCACTCCATGGAGGAACAGCAGGCTACTCACCGATTGGTTGGGGGGCAGCTGCTGCAAGGAAGCTGTTGTCTTTCTTCCTCTAGAGGAGGGTGTGATGGACCAGCCACCCTGAGTCCAACTGGCCGCTGTGTTCCAGGCACCTTCCTCTTCAGCAGGGTGTCCAAAGGGGCGGAGTCCAACCCAAACAGGAACCCATAACCCCACTGTGGCCCCTCCCATTCCCGCTGATGAGATTAAGCAATCGGACTAATTAGCCGAGCCAAATGTCAAGCTGGCCTGAGATCAGCTTGGCCCCAATGTCACAAAAGCCAGGCAGAGAACCAGGAAGTGAAGGCCCCCTGCTTTAACGCTGATCGTGACCTTAGTAAATGAGGTCGCGACCTCTAGCTCTTTGTTGTACTGAAGTTTAGCTCCTCTCGCTGGCAAGGCTGTGACCTTTGACCCCAGGTATGGGTCTAAGCCGGGTCAAACATCAAAGTCACACAGGAAACCAAACACGCATGTTCAATATGTCCATGTGTTCAATATTTCCATGTGACACACGCTCTACCTGGGGAGACACTACCTCTCTGGATTGTCTAAATACATTAGGGTTCTAGTTCCGCCATTTTCTTTTTTATATGCCGTCCAGCCCCACGTATAGTATCGGATGTTTCCAATTTTCAGAAGGGAAAGTGATTATGACAGCATTAGCTTGTGACCTTTATACAGTCAATAGGACACGGCAGAGACAGAAGCTACACCAACCTCAACAGAACAGTCTGCTAGTGATCTCACTTGGTTTCTCTCCACTGGTATAAACAATGGCTGTAAAAGGCGATAGTTATAAAGTCATTAGAATAGTCGATAGAATGCGTAAACTGGAATATTCCTTCATATCCTAGTAAAACCACTGCCACTAACAGGATATACTGCCATCTTCAGGCAACAGCTGGTTCTGCAGGTAATTACACTTTGAACCGACTGACAATGCCAATATGTGCAGTAATTGGGTTAGTTAGGTAAACCTCATTCCAAGCCACATTAACCTACTCAAAACAGCCTCTTTCTGTCCTGTCTGCATCCTTACCTGCCCACGGACACCACCGCTAAGCCCATCACAAAGCTGTAATTATTCAATCAGTGTATCTGTCGAATTGGTCATACTTGTAGTTGATTATTTTAACGAGAGCCTAACCTCTCAGCCTATGTACCACCCGCTGACAGTGAGACCCGATATAATAAGAACCAACCCATCTGCAGCTAACCACCCTCAGAAGCTTACACCTGGCTGGGAGTCCAGTTTAGTTAAGGTTAGGGTTAGAGCCCCTCTAATTCCATGAGCAACAATCATTTGTTTCTATGACCGGTCAGTGTTGTACAGTGTTTTTCTGTTACCAGATGACAAACCTTTTTGCAACCCCAGTATGTCACAACTCCCATGTCCGAACCACACAACCTCACCCCAGATAGATGTGTGATAGGAGGAGTCACTAGTTAACATACAGACACACTTTATCAGTTGGTACAGCCCTTTACCTTCAGATATTTAAGAGATTCAAATGGTGTCATCTACATGTCTAAAGGCATCTGATCTATCGTGTTCCGAGGCCTGCTGGGCAGGGCTGGGAGTGACCTTGTCTTGATGCTGGTGCCCTGATGATCGGCCCAGATGTCCACTCGTGACTCCTTGACCCTCAGATTACCTCAGATGAGAGCTGTTAGCATGCTTCCGAGCCTATTCCTGGCAGGTCTTCCTAATCTGATCCCGGGGTCTAATCCGTGAGATTAATGAAGACATGATGTCACTCATTCACGACCTGCTTGCTGGAGTCTCCGCACAGATTCGATCGAGGACGTTTCCGCATGCATGCAAAGTGTTTTCACAGTGGCTCAATTCTACAGCCTTGTCCGCGTTGCTCCTTGACGTTACTTTTTAGACTTGTGCTTTGATGTGGGTGTTAAGTGGGCCCTTTGCTCCTCATTACTGTTGTGCTTTAGAATCCTTGTTTGATGTGTTCCATCGCACCAGTTGTTCTGAATGTCCGGTTAAATCAATAACATCTCTGTGGCTTTGTCTCAGTCCTCTATCTTTAACTTCTTCACCACAGCATCACCGGAGCTGATAGCACACAATCAATACAAATAGAAAGAAAGGGAACCCGACTTTTCAAGAAAAGATTTGTTTAATCAAAACCATTGTGTCAGTGATGCATCCTCTACAGTGTATGTACTGTAAATGTAAACAGTGTTGTACCCCCCAGCCCAGCTGCTGGGAATAAGGCCTCAAATTTCTCAAGTAATAATAAGTCCTTATTATTATTATAAAGTATTAAGTAGTTTACTGTTAGTGTTACTATAGTAAGTCATTGAAACAGGTGTGCCACCGCAAACTATCCACCGCACATCCATGCTTTCTCTTCACACACTGCTTTGAACAAATGCGCGTTTGTGAGAGTGCGAGAATGTCTTTATGCCGACCTGAGACTTGGAGATCTTCGGCTCTCCAAAAGAATACTGTACTACAGGCTGTCACGAGGGTCGACTTCACATCAAGAGGCAGTGCAAATGCGATAATCATTCTTTGCAAAACTCCCTGCTAATCCAAAAAGGAGTGAAATGAAATACAAAATATCTATCAAGACCATCCAAAGATCTGCAGCACCCTTTTGGTTGTTTCAGTCTCACCTCTGAAAACCTCAGCCCAGCACATGAACTTGAAATGATTGCCAGGTTCAAGTAAACACATTCTTGTAAACTTCCAAGTGACTTGCAGTAGCCTTAAGACAAGAGCAGCAATAGATAAATAATCACGGTATCCACTCCTAAATCCAGCATCATCAGCAGAATTCCGCAAATGTGTCGTGCATATAACACAAACTATCAACCCCATAACGCACTACTCCAAAAACAGTTTATGAAATGATAGAACTGCTCTTCTCGTCTAAAAACCTTGGGGCGTAACAGAACGTGGGTCTTGGAGCGTGTTGGGAGTAGGCGCGGTCAGGAGGTCATTCAGGATTGGAGGGGCGGTGTCTGGGCAGCGGTTCCTCCTCCTCCGATTGGCTCGTAGAAGGAGTCGGGAACCTGCTTGGCATACTCCACCAGCTCGTACGAGTCCCTGATGTCGGTCAGGCCGAACCAGAACACGGTCCAGCTGCCGTTGGCGAAGCTACCGTCACAATGTTTGAAGTACCTTGGAATAGGTGGACAAGGAGTATTTATAAAGCACATTTAACACAGAGAAATGTTGTAACCAAGCTGCTGTATGGGCAGAAATATAAAAACACGTTAATATCAGAAGTGTGCAGAGGTATGACTTAGACCTACAAGAGATCCTCCAGAAATGTGGACACTTGTGCTAGAATACCTATATTAATGACAAGCGTTAAACAGGTGTAGTGTATGTGTATCACTTAATCGTTTTCTCCGAAATCCTCCAGTTTTCTCCTCCCCGAGCTAAACACAGACAGCCCAGGCTAGGTAGCGTAGCGGCTGCTCCTGATCTCAAACCCTTTCAGCAGCTTGGGGTCTCACCAGGGGTTGATGCGGTTGGAGCCGCGGGACCTCCAGAAGAGGCGCCCCAGGTCCTGGCGGATGCACTGCCAGAGGATCTGGCTGGTGCCCTGGCCCTGCTTGCTGCTGCTCACCACAAACTTGTCCAGGTAGGGAGTGGCACTGCCCACTGGTTCCTTGGTGATGATGGCCGCCGCGCTGTAGCTAGAGGGCACGAGTCGAGGTCAAAGGTCAGGGTCATGGGTTTTGGGCAGTGTTGTCCCCGTTCAGCTAGCGCGGCCTCTCAGTCCTCGTCCTCGGGTCGGGACCCGCTGCCCTGCATGTTTCGCTCTTCCAACACACCTGGTTAAGATGAACAGGTCCTTATCAGAGCTTGGTTACGACCCGTCCATTTGAACCAGGTGTGTTGGAAGAGGGAAACATCTCAAACTCGCAGGGGAGCGGGGCGCCCTGGCAGGTCACCAGATAAACGAGGGTACCATGTCGGCTGAGGCCTTTCCGCAGCGGCCTGGGTTCGAATCCCCACTCTTTCTCTCCCTGCTTTTCCTTGTCACACTTCACTTACAAACCATCCAACGCTCATAAAAACTTATCGTAAAGGATAAACATAGAGTACTGGGCAGGGGAACCCGAGGACCAAGTATAGAGAGAGGCTGAGTTGGTAGGCTGTTCCCAGGCCTGTGCCACTCACCCTTTAGAGAGGTAGATGGAGTGTAGGCGTCCCTTCAGAGACTCGATGTAGTCTTCCTTCAGGGTCTTGTCGAACGACTTGTTGATCAGAGCCAGCAGGCGCTCCAAGTCGATGCCCTCTAACGAGGTGTACCTGGACACACGGGGGGAGAGGAGGTCAGTAGTCAACCAGACCCTTCCGGGCGTATATCATGATTAGCTCGTTCTACGCGTCGCCCGTACAAAGTCAGGTTGACGTTCATCAAGTCATGTATCATTAGTACTGCTCTGTTTTGATCCGTTCCAGGAAGAATTAAGACTTAAAACCGGTTAGTAGTCTTACCGGTGAATGGGGTCTCCGTTTTTAAACAGGGTTCCTGAACCTATAACAAGAGAGGGACATGGTAAAAGTGAGGACATGAGACATGGTCTAGTTGGTGCCCTGTTGCTTGAACACAGGTTAGGTCTGCTTCTGTAGTGTCCTATCATAACCCAAATGAACTTCGATAGCATCTGACACATACATCCAGACTGGTAATAAGGATCATTTAGTTCTGCCTGAGTCGTTTGTCTTAAGAGTTATGACAAGCTGAAGAGCAGAGGGCAGTGGATTCACCTTGGTGGAGGTTAACACAATTAGGTATTAGATTGGGCAGGTGCAACGGTTCGTTTTCTGTGAGTCGCAAGTGACCTATGGATCTTGCTGCAATCCAACAAGATCACCACAAGACAAGATTGTGAGCTTATCCAAAAAGGTTCCAAAAGTTAATTTGACACGAAGCAAGACCGATTAAAACCCCACATACTTCCATCTCATCGTAAAAGTTCATTTAAGGTTTGTTTCCCGTGCATGAACCCAAAATAGAGCTCTTCTCCAATGGCATTTTCCAAACATAGCCCTGTCTTCAATTACACACATCCTCTTTTTGGGGTAACACGTGCATGGCATGCACAGCACGACACGACTCACGCATGATGCGCATGTCAGCATAGAGATCCCCCAAAGAAAGTTTACAATGGTCTGAAATTTCGATTTTTCAATCCCTCAAAATCCTTATATTCCCCAACCACTCAATTTGAGTGAACATGTTGGCCCACCCCAGGAGTTGACGGGGTGTGGCAGGGTCCTTGTCCTCAGACACACGTGGAGTGTTGTGTTGGGGTGCTCACATTGAGGTTAGTATGTGAGAGGTTAGGTACACTGTCTGTTCCTACCCCAGCACATTAGCATTGCGCTACCGCTACACCAAGAGCGTTGTGTAGCCACTCTCATCCTACCCCAGCACATTAGCATTGCGCTACCGCTACACCAAGAGCGTTGCGTAGCCACTCTTATTGCTTACAACGGAGTACAACCCTGCTGAGTCCACACCGCGTCCGCAAGGCCACCTTTCTGCGCTTGGTGTAGCCACGGAGGGAGGGAGGGAGGAAGGGAGGGAGGGAGGGAGGGAGGGGAGGCCCCGGGCCTGCCTGACCTTTGTGACTGAAGAGCTCAGTGAGCAGGGTCTTGCCGGAGGTGATGACCGCGGACGACTCGCAGGGCAGCTGGTTGAGAAGCTGGGCGATGGTGGCCACCTGCTGGCACTCTGCCAGGCTCAGCCACGACGCACTGGTCAGGCCCGGCAGATCCCCGGGCAGAGACACCGAACCCAGGACCTGGAGGAGGGGAGGGGCAGAGGACAGGAGGGCAAGGATGGGGTGGACAGAGGGAGAGAGGGGCAGGAGAAGGAGGCGTAGAGGAAAGGAAAAAATACAAATTTAAAGATTTCTAGATTTCAACTGAAAATTATTTATACTTAAGTGACCCAACCCAAGACTAGGTTTTAAAACAACCCATCCACCCACACTGGGTTTCTGACGTGGGATTTTTAGACACAAAAAAAAAGTAGTCAAGAAAGACTACTTATAACCAGGCAAAAACACAGCATTACTACCAAAATACCGTAGCTAAACTGTAAACATCTGCTCCACTGACTCATAGAACCTGAATGTACAGTACATTCTGAGGCCCTTCATTCTTTTACCAACCCCTTCACACACACACACACACCTTGTGGTCCTGGTTGCGTAGACCACCCCGGCTGTTGAGGAACATGACCTTGAGGGGTGTCAGGGCTCTGGAGATGGCTGCGGTCACATTGACCGAGTCCAGCGCTACTGAACACCCAGTGGTGTTCCTCCCCACGGGGCACACAAGGGGGATGGCGCCACAGTCTAGGCTCCACTGCAGAAGACCGCTGTCCACGGATATAGGCCCTTCACCACTGCAGACGGTGACACAGAAAGACGGGTGATTACTGTGATGCGTGCACAAGGATATAGGTGATCTCAGGGAGTCAGATGGCTAAGCGGTGAGGGAGTTGGGCTAGTAATCAGAAGGTTGCCAGATCGATTCCCCGCTGTGGCAAATGACGTTGTGTCCTTGGGCAAGGCACTTCACCCTACTTGCCTCGGGGGGGAATGTCCCTGTACTTACTGTAAGTCGCTCTGGATAAGAGCGTCTGCTAAATGACAAAAAAAAAAAATAAAATCTTTCCTGCAGTGATGAGCTGCATGAAAATACCCTACCAGAGATGTAGCAGATTCGATTTGGCCCAGCTTGGGAGTGAAAGCAGAAGGTTTGAGGCCGAGCAGTAAAATAGCCTGTGTTTTTGGATAGAATGAGGTGTAATGGCGTGTTTGACCTTTGAGGCTGTACTGTTGTTGTCTTGTAAGCCCATGAGGGTTGGGTATTTTGGGTAAAATAAAATAAAATCCATTCATCAAGCAGGACAGACGCCAAAGCCTGTCGAACAGGTTGTTATTTCTAAACTAAAGTATTATTTACAAATGTACACTGCTCGACAACCTCTTTTGTGTGTCCTTGGATAAAGGAGTCTGCTAAATGAAGGAACTAATTGAATGAACTAAATTAACACATTGGCAAAAATGATTCACTTGTGCTCGAAAGTAATGAGGTAAACTCTGAGAAGAGTCCAGCTGTTGTTGTTCTACTTTGTGTTGTTATGGTGACTGTAGGTAGGCTGACCTGCTTCCGTTGGGAGGGTCCTGTTGCAGAAGCAGTGCTTCGGCACTAAAGAAAGGGATGACAGTGGCCGAGTGTTGCTGCAGTAACTCCGTCAGAGCCTGGCTTCGCTCAACTAGGTTCGCCCTGATGTTGGACGTGGACCCTGCCAACACCTCCTCCTCCACCTCTGCCCGAGAGAGCCCCATCACCACCACTGGCTTCATGTCCATCCGCTGCAGGAAGGAGAGCCCGAAGGCCAAGCTCTGCAGCATGTCGCCGCGCTGAAACACGGACTTATCCACCTGATGTCAGGGATATCTTGTTTTAATGATTGTTTACATGCACATTTCGCCTGCTCTCTCAACCACCACCCCAAAAAACGAACACTATGTGAGCAAGTGAGATTTTGAATGATTATGAAGGCAGCGTATTTGAAAAAATCAAGGGTGAATCTAGGTTCCCACTTTTGGGGGGGCTAAGCCCCTAGATAAAACCTATAATTTTTCCTTTGACCCAGCAAAACTGAGGGGGTCTGGGGGCATGTTCCCCCAGAGGAATTTTTTGAAAATATCCTTTTAAATTGTGTCCTCTAGTGGGTTTCAGAAAGAGAAAGTAACAAATTTAGATTTAAAATATGAAGAAGAAAAAAAAAATCCAAAGTTTATTTTTATTTTTTATAAAAGTTTTTTTTGGGGGGGGGCTAATGAAACGTATGGGGGGCTCCAGCCCCACAGACAGATGTTTCACAACGTCTGCACAGTGGCCGATCAGTGGGTATAGCACTAACATTTGAAGCACTCCAACTTCTGCAAACAGATGCGTAAAAATGCACAATCGGGTGAAACATGCGTAACGCAAATACGACAACGTCTGTAGGTTTTTTTGATTACACTGACATTTAGATGGTCGTTTACATACTCGAATGCTGACTAAATTAACTTGCTAATACTATAAACACTGGGGAGATCAAGTTATAAACGTGTTTGGTAGCACTAGAACACGTAAAACAGAGTTGTCATGCGAACGTCGCTGTTGAAAATGACCCACTAGTAATTGGCTAGGCTAATACTCGTCCATATGAGCAAAAATAAAAGTACAGACGTTGTCGAATTTGCGTCAATTTTTTAAATGTTTTTGATTAATGGGAGTACCACCCATTTGTAGCGCTAGACTACCCTTTTCGTGATGTGGCTTACAGTAATGGGCAACGTAAACAGCAACCCCGTTTTCACGAATTTAGCAGCTAACTAGCCTTTGCTAACTAGCCTCACACTGCACACTTACTTCTATAACTGCAAATGCAGGGGCTTGTGACAAACTCGCTCTCTGGAACTGGGTTAGCCAGTATCGGGCTTCTCTGGGGTCTCCACCAATTTCATTGAGAAAAGCCTTGACATCGCGATAAATTAAAGTGCGGGTTGACAACACATGACGGTCAGAGGCTGAGAAAGTGTTGGGGAAATCTTGATGTCCCAGAGCCGGGATTTTGCTCCCGTGGCCGGCCGCGTTTGAACTCGCTAAACGCCGCTGAAGTTTCAACATCCTTCGGTGACCGGTGCTTTGGGAGAGCACCGGTGATGGATTCGATAGGTATTTGCCAGCCATTACCATGGCCCTGCAACTGGAAGTGCTACTGTTTACTTTGGCCATGATGCCTGGTTTGGAGAAAAAGAGATGATCTCGCCCTTGAAGTCGTCTGGATGCCTCCTCGTGTGAAGGGGCACTAGGCAAAACAGGCAGGCTCGTCTGTCAGCTCTTTCCCAAACGTAGGCAGTTCAGGTTTCAATGGGAGGAGGGATTTCACTAACCTGCGCATTTGGGAGGTGGTTGCCAAGGACACATACAACCTGAATCTCTAAATATCCCGATTTGATTTGTATTCCACTTGTTGGTATATTCACACACTTCTTTTTTATACGATAAAGCCTAACCTTTTAGGGCAAACCTAATTTCAGCCTTAGCAGGTGAAGAGCTATAGGGAATTTGGAAGTCGGGCTAGTTGTCGCTATTATTCCATTTAATAGCCAATTCCATTAAATGTGGTGTGGTCGGACTGTTGCCTAGCCTATATTTTAAATAGCCTATGTTTCCTTGTGTGTGTGCAAGTTATGAGTGTGTGTGGGGGGGCTGCATTGTAGATGTTAGGCTATGTGTTTACATATAGGCCAGGGTGTGAAATATGAATTCCTTAACTTTGACATGAAGCAATCTTGTGTATGTCGTCTGTAGCTCTGACTAGTTAGAACAATAGATTACTTTACCCAAAGCTGTTTTGAACATGTTGCACTTGACACAAAGTGGACTAGGGGTCATTGAATTAGAAGATCAATCGTTGGCTGGAATGAGAAAACTGCTAATACAAAAACTCATTGTAGAAAACTGACAACAATAGAAAACGGACGACATCCTAATAAAAGTCTGTTACATACCAATTCCCTTCCTGTTATTGAGATTAATTAGAATGCACATGCAGGATTGTATTCAAGGTAGCAAAGTAAACACTATCACACTCCACTAGCAGTTTAAGGGTTATGTAAGTGGGGCATCCTGAACAGGTTGTTGTGAGTGTGCTTGTGAGTGTGCTTGTGTGTACAAAAACAGGAACACTGAAACAAAAGAAGGGAGGGATGGATGGATGGAAGGTGTTTCCAATCATTCATTCTTCAGATGGCTATGACCAATGTCACTCCAGCTGCAGGTTACATTGTTATTGTGACAATAAGTGCCACAAAACTCCATTCTGGACATTCCAGTTCAGCTACATACATGCATTCACAGTGAACTTGGAACAGGGTTATTAGGTAAGATGTCATGGGGATTCTATCACATGTGGGCCTACGGCCAATGCCAAACTACCACCTTTTCGTTTAGCTAGGAAATGTATTTGTGTATTCATTTTTCTACTCTTTTGAATCTAATTAAGCTTGGGGCCATGATTAGGCCATAACGTGTTGAAGGTATTTGAAAACAATTATACTTAACTTACATACAACTGTATCAATAGCCTACTTCGTCTCAACACTGGTCGTATATAAAAGTGGCCTACAGAGTTGGTAGTAGGCCTACTACATCGGTCATCACTCATCACCCATCAGAGGTGTGAAATAGCGGGCAAAGTAGGCTACTTTCGGGGAGAAACTTAAAGGGAAAATTGAGTAGTATGAGCGTCTTCATCGCGAAATGTAAATAAATTACAGGTATGGGTTGGCTTGTAAGACAGTGGTTTTGCGAGCCTTGTTTATTAGGTTATGGATGAAACTGGAGCCTTTTTCTGTTGGCACACCTACCTGCATCACCTGCAAACGACGATTGAGTGACGTAGTGACATGCTATGTAAAAAATGGGAGGAAACGCTTTGGGAAGTCAGTTGTCGAGTGATTTCAGGTCAGACGGTTCTCGTGTTGGATTACTCAAGTTTCAGGTAAGGAGATTCTTTGATACCCTACAGTCAAACTTACTTTGAATGTATATTTTTTGCATCAAACTCGTTTGGTTGAAACTGCAGTTTGATTTTATTTGAACGTATTTTCGATAAATGTTTGATTTAGTTTGACAGCGTTTTCCATCTGAGAACTAATACTAGTCTACTATCCACCAAAATAAATGTTATCTTATCTGTTATAGGCAATCCTTAGACTCCTAGTTTGCAAGCAAACGTTCAACTAGTGTTAATTTGTTGTAACACTACAACAAGTACTTTCTTGTACTCTTGCCGCATGTCCATGTCTTAAGAATGACGCCCTACTGACTAAAACTGACTTTAGTCTTCAACGGTGTTTTAATACAACGCGCCTCTGCAAAATCCAGACGCTCTCATTCTTAGCCAAGTCTAAAATGTATCTTTCCCCATCAAACAATACGTTTAGACAAGTTCTTAAATGACCCCTTCATATTCCCAACTTGATATTACAAATTAGATTATTCAGACGATTTCTTTACTTGAAGTTAACTTGCAGATGGTGTTTTGCCTTGAACAAGTCTTTATAAGGCCTCCTATTTATGGGACGCTACCCGCTGGGTCGTTTCTTCCGTAGTCCATCTGTAAGGATGGGTTGTGTGGTTTCTGAATACTACCCTCCTGTACATTACTCCTACTTGATTAACATGGTCAAGGACTTAAGGAGTCAGACACACAAGTACATGACTCCTGCAACCAGACAGAGACTCCTGTGTGTAGGTGTGTGTGTGTCTGTGCACTGCATGTTGTTCAGGCACATTCTTGAGGGAGAGCAGAAACCAGTCTGGTCAGCCTCCACCTCATCTCCCAGAATACCCAGCAGTTTTTGCGGCTGTGATGGTGTAGAAACCTGGTGATGTAGTGGTTTTAGGAGGTTTAGTCTCCTCAATCTAAAACGTAAATATCACACACCCTTCCTGGGACATAGAGGGGATTATTGATCAGGGGAGATCTTATCAAATGATTTGGTTATAGATCCTGCTGTTTTGTGGATCAAAAACAGCTGGTTGATTATCTTGATACTTGCATATCATCCAGCCCTCTCTCTGCTCAGAAGAAGCACTCTCTTACTAGTCTTTGTGTTTCTGGACCACATTTTGAAACCCACGCAAGCAAAGACAATAATTTGACCTGGAGGCTGTATTTAGTTTTGGTAGGTCCCCATGTCACCGTACTTGTTAGACCGCATATTCAAAATTGTGATTGTTTTGAGTCATTCCACCAAGTCGTCATCCAGTCTAATTACGACTTTTCATAAAACATGTTATTCGGCGTTTGTCTAGGAACCATAGAATAAAGAATCCCACCGTTAGATGGATATACTTGACTGCATATTTATAAATGCTCCAATCCTTTTAGTAAACTTTGGACAGTTGCTGCCGATTTCTCTATTTACTGATTCATTAAATGAGGGGGGGAACCTCAGTTCTTGGCAACGTTAAGTTAGGAGTTCAGAATTGGCATGAGTTCCAGGGAACGGAAACTCATTCATCACCTTTTGTGGCCAAGAAGGTCTACAGTGTATTTAGGAGGTTTATTATATTTTAAATGATCATAGGTGTAATCTGTTGTTAGTACAAGTGCACTGATGCGTTTTTGTCATAAGGAATTATTGAAAGTGATTTTCAATAATCAGCATATTTATCATCCTGATAATGTGATGTTCGGTTACCCATAGCCACAGGATGGTGAGTTTGCTGCAAAGCACGTAGGGAATGTGGGATTCTGGTTCTGATATCTGTCCTTCGGTGATGTAAATACCCTTTCGCCCGAGATACATTTTCGATTGTATGATTACTGGGCTCCAATGTTATGTGTCATGGAATGGGTTGTGTGAGATGCTGGTATTCTTGGTTGTCAAAGCCTTTAGATTGCTTTTCACCTGAAGTGGTTCATACTATCGGGGTGTGTGTGTGTGTGTGTGTTACCTTCTTTCAGTCCAAGCCCCACCCAGAAACCAGCCCATTTCAAATGCAACAGATGAGTTCCGCAAAACACTGGTGTGACACCAGAGGCACAATATCTTTCTCTCAATGAAATAACGCAAAATAAAATCTTGTCTCTGGGCATGGCCTCCATTTTCCCCAGTCAGCGAGCAGGATATCGCCTTGTATTCATTGTCTGTCCGTTGCTTCAGATAAAGCACTAGTTTCACCAAAAACAGATGACAATGAACGATAAGTTCATGTTCAAGATTTGATCAAGGCTTAGCGGCATGTTGACGGACATTTAGTGCTGTGGCCTGCTGAGTGACGTTTTAGTAAAGGCTGTCTCTCTGCATTCCTTTTGATTCTCTGTACACGTAAGCCTCTCAACTTCTCCCTGAAAGGCAGCATTGCTTTCCTCTCCTGAACACAACTTCTGCCTGGTTTTGGAAGCATCAACTTTTGTGATACTACCAACAATTCAGCTTTTAATTTCATTTTTAATCAATGTTACTGTGATGTAGTTATTTGAAGCTTGTCTTTATTGGTATGAGCAGGTGAATAATTATGGGAGCTCGTTATTTACTTAAACACCTACAACACCACCTGAGGTTTTCGCTTGAGTTTATTGTAATTTAAATGTTGTTTTATTCCACAGTATCCTACCATGAGAGCAAGCCTCGCCTGAAGCCACGTTTACTTTGTTGCCTTATTCAGCCAATCCCGACGATGGACCATCACGAGTTCACGCCCCCTCTCAATAGCAGCCAATCCGTGATAAGTGGGATGGACAGGTCCCCTGCTATGGCTTTCAAACCTGGCCACTCACGGAGCGGCAGTTCTGGCTCCTCCCGACACTCTCGCCAGGTAAGGCATGTGAACCGTTCAGGATAAAGTGAACCGTTCAGGATAAAGTGAACCGTTCAGGATAAAGTGAACCGTTCAGGATAAAGTGAACCGTTCAGGATAATGTATGTCTGTACTGTCTGGGGCATACGTTCAGGTCTGTGGTGTGGATGATGTTTCTAGTAAGTGCTTGTTCCTCAGCTTGTGAGGTGAAAGGTTGCCCCCCCCCCCCCCCCCCCCCCCCATTACTTTGACTTTAAGACTTTCTATAAGATGGCTATATATTAAAGGCCCCCTTGTGGAAACCAAATGCCGGCTCATGCGATTCCTTCTGGAGCCGAGCCTGATGAGGTAAAGGATGGTAGACGGTGACTTGTCGATGCATAACTAGGTGTACACACTGCAAAGTCTGTAATAAAGGGTGAACCTCCATCTTTCGTGGTAGCGTGGCTGTCTAGGAACGGGCTCTAGGCCGTAAACCTCACTTCCTGGTTCCCCCTCCTAACCCCCCTCCTTCAAATTGAATCTAGCTTTTATTTGTGGTCCAAGCAATGTCACCCAAGGCTTTGCCCACCACGCCCATAGACCTTCTTCCTCTCCTTCCTCTGCAGACGTCTCGTAACTGGGAGGTGATGGAGGACCTCCAGGTGGACGTGGCCCAGGCGCCTAGCACGGAGCTGGACCTCAGCATCCCTGGCATCTGTGAGGGCTTTCTCATGAAGAAGAGGAAGTACCCGATAAAGGGCTGGCACAAGGTAACCAGAACCCTTCCGCACCGGGAGCCTTTTGGAGCCATGTCACCTGGTAACCTCACCCCGGATGAAAACATACTGTTTTTCTTTCTTTTTTTCTTTTTAGAGGTACTTCCATTTGGAGAAGGGGATCCTTAAGTATTCCAAAACACAGCACGATGTATGTATGCTCCACACACACATATATAATCACACACACCTAATACTCTGGAACTCATGACTTGGGAGGCTTGGCTTGACCAGCCTGCGAGCTAGGAAACGCTGATTGTGACCTTCTGGAATGTTCCTCCTCTCCAGATCCTGAAAGGGAAGCTCCATGGCTCCCTGGACGTCAGTCTAGCCGTCATGTCCATCAACAAGAAGTCCAAGCGGATTGATCTGGACGCCGGAGACAGCTTGTACCACATGAAGGTAAGAGGGGCTATAACCGTGCTTGCCTTGTCTACAGTTATTGTGATTGTAATACTCTTGTTGAAGCCTGTTTTGGATGAACCGGTTCAGTGTGCTGTCACAGCCTGGCAAGGCATTACAAATGGTAGAATGATATTTCAGGTTTTTCATGATACGCTTACGATCGGATAGGACGCCGTTTCTTTTCATCCCGACCGCAAGCTCTCCTGAAAGACGATCTTCTGTCTCTCCTGCCAGGCCAGTTTCGGTCTCGACTCTCAGTTTCCGTCTCGACCCATGTCCATTTCCTTCTCTCCCTACCAGGCCAAGAGCCACGACCTGTTCTACATCTGGCTGACCAAGCTGTGTGCCCACCGCAGCTTCAAGAAGAACGAGGCCATGAGCGTCCACCACGGCGTGCTTCACGCGCTCTCTGCGGGCAACGGCTCCCTGCCGGCCATGGCCAGCCTAGCCCAGAGGACCAGGGCCGTGCCCAGCATGGTGAGTGGATACCAGAGCAGGGGCTAGAACTTACACCAACTGAAAAGTCAGTTGGAGAGTTCAATGGGGTTTCCCCCCCCCCCCCCCCCAGTGTGTGGTAGGAGGCGATGTTCCTGCTTATTGACCTGGTGTCAGTGGGCGTGTCTGTGCTCTTGTTTTGTCTCGGTGCAGGCTCAGTACGCCAGCTCCATGTCGGGGTACCAGGCTGAGGTGGAGACGCCGGCCCCGGCTGCTCCTGGGGTGAACAGCAAGGTGTCGGCCTGGCTGCAGCAGACGCACGAGGCCGACGCCTGCTCTCAGGGTAAGACAGTGGGCCCTCACGCCCCCTCGCCTGCATGGTGAGACTCTCTCTCTCCTGCATGGTGACACTCTCTCCTGCATGGTGACACCCACACCTGCATGGTGACACTCTCTCCTGCATGGTGACACCCACACCTGCATGGTGACACTCTCTCCTGCATGGTGACACCCACACCTGCATGGTGACACTCTCTCCTGCATGGTGACACCCACATCTGCATGGTGACACCCACATCTGCATGGTGACACCCACAGCTGCATGGTGACACTCTCTCCTGCATGGTGACACTCTCTCTCCTGCATGGTGACACTTTCTCCTGCATGGTGACACTATCTTACCTGCATGGTGACACTCTCTCTCCTGCATGGTGACACCCACAGCTCCATGGTGACACTCTCTCTCCTGCATGGTGACACTTTCTCCTGCATGGTGACACCCACAGCTGCATGGTGGCACTCTCTCTCCTGCATGGTGACACCCACAGCTCCATGGTGACACTGTCTGACTGTTGTTTCTCCTCCAGAGCTGGCTCGCTGTCAGCTGGACCTGACCGAGCTGGCCCAGCTCAGCCAGAGGCTGCAGTGGTTGGAGGCAGACCTGCCCATCACCGACACAGACCTGGAGCGCCGGATTAGCATGCAGGTATGCTAGAAGTCCCCGTTGAGCTAAAGTCCCGTCTGCCGCCGTAGGCCGAACTCGCTGCCTTCTTGTCTCTTTTACAATATCTTACTCAACACGCTGCCTTCTTGTCTCTTTTAGAATATCTTACTGGAGAAGCCTGAGAAGCCGAAGAAGCCAAAGGCAGGAAAGATGTTTGGTCACTCGCGCACCCTGTCGAGAGGGGAGAATCTCGGCATGGTAAGCGAGGCCGTGGTTGACGCTCTGCCTCGGCCAATCTTTTGGATTTGTCATGTGAAACATTTACCGGATTGGGGACAAGAAGTTTAGCCTGGCTCTGCCCTCCTACGTACTTCCGCTCAATTTTCACTTTGCTTCTGTACTATGTCTGGCCATGAGGTACGTAAGTCAGATGTCTCCTGTAAATTTTCTACCGGCCAATCAGCGAACAGAGAACAATGACGTTGATTTTGTGCGCTAGTTGTAGTTCCGTAATAGCAGCGGAGAAAGATGCGAGCGAATCCATTCGGTCCGTTGTGACAACGCTGCCGAAAATCCATAAGCCAAAGCTGGAGCAAGAACAAGTTTTGTTGGTGGCCATGATGTTGTGGCCCTCCTCCCCACGGGGTTCGGGAACAGTTAGATTTTCCAGCTACGGCAGCTAGCTCTGTTACAGTAGTGGTGAAGGAGTTGGCTAAAGTAAGGCGAACACTAGCGATTGGTTATTGCAGATCAGAGTGGCTCTGGGCAGATCCAATAGTTTTAAACTTCAACAGAGTACAAGGAAGTCAACGCTTGTCAATGGAGCGAGCCCAGACTCTTTGTACGAGAGTCATGGTTAGGGCCAGGCTACAAGAAGTGTCCCGGGAGTTGTAGAACAAGGCCGGTTGGCCCCTCCTCTTCCCTCCCCCACCCGCCGACTTCCTTTCTCCCCCCTCAGCTATCCACAAACAACCTGAGTGTCTCCAGTGGCAACCACCTGGGGAGGTCCATGCAGTCCATCCCTGACTACGTCTTCACCCAGCTCTCCAAACCTCCTGTTACCTCCCCAGAGGCCAAGAAACTGCAGCAGGACATTTGCGCTGTGTCCCAGAGAAGTACGATTATGATCCAAATCTTGGGGGAAGGGGGGGGGGTATATTCTAAACTAATGAAAAGGGTTTTGTATTGTGCACAATCGGTGTTGAATTGTGTAAATATCCTTTTGTTGTAGTTCGGTTTAGGGTTGGACAGGCCTTGGGTGGTGAGTAACGTTTCTCTCTCTCTCTCTCTGTCCCTCTCTTTCTCGCTCTCCCTCCACAGTCCACGCCTCGCTGAAGTCTGTTCACGAGGCTCTGACTCTGGAGCGAGAGAGGGTCCGTCAGGCGTGGACTGGACCAGACCTGCGCCAGTCCACCTCCCAGCAGCTGGCCACCCTCTGCAGCACTATGTCTGAGGTGAGACACACACACACACTCGTACAGTCAGTCACTCACACACTCAGTCTAACGCTTATTGCACTTAAAGAAACCCATATTGGTTTTGGTTTGAAGTGGACGTTCCCTTTTGAGTGTGTTTTATTAGTGAAAGAAGGAACTAGAAAAGGTATTACATGGTTTAGCTGTTCCTCGTTGTGTTCAACGGCTCCAGGTAGTGACTAGTAGAACAGGTAGCTGAGGCACTCCTGCATTTGAGTGCCCCACAAAAGTAGTCTGAATACTCTGCTGACGTTTCTGTCGACCACACCTCTGGCTCTAGCTGTCGCCGTCTCTCTTTATGTGTGTGTCTCTCTCTCACACTCACTCACACACACAAATCTCCCTTCTAGCCTGTTGGTACTCCTGTGGGGAACTAGTCAGAACAGGTTTTGCTCGTTCTGGAGTAGTGTGGGCCTGGAAGTTTGCGTTACTATCAGTCATGGGCGGGTCTGGTCTGGTAGGAGGCCAGCCGGGAGCTGACACGATGGAACAACACAAGCATGTTTCAAACAGACACGTAGAAAGACACAGATATATGACTTGGTCTCTCCCTCCAACTGAAAGTTCATTGAACAATACAGTTTTTCTGTAAGTTGCCGTCTTTCACGTCACTTTGTTTACCTGTGTGGTCGTGCACTCACAACATGTGAACTTTAGGGGTAGCATTTTTTATGCCTGCTTTCCCCTTAGACAAATAACTCTAATGAGCTTGTCTTAAACATCTTCTGTGTGTATGTGGGGTTGAAATGCGTCTGTATATTGTGTGTGTGTGTCTAGCTTGAGGTGCAGTCTCGTCTGACCAAAGTGCACACCCTCTCCTTGTCCTCTGATTCCACTGAGGAGTCCTACTCTACCGTTCGTCAGGACCAGGTGTGTGTGTGTTGTACCACATGTGACTGTGTGCATGCTGACACTGTCCTAATCACTGGCCCGTTTCTGTTTCCACCCCCCACCTCCTGCTGTGAGGGTTTGTGTCTGTGATGTCTCTCATTCAAACCACCCGGTCTCCCCTCCTCTGGTCTTTCTCTGCTCTGTCCTCTCCCAGACGACACCCTCTATGAACCGCCACCCGCACCGCACCCCCTCCGTGGCCGAGTCCATGGCGGAGTACTTCGACGCCAACGAGGTCATCGTGTGCGAGACGTCGTCGGAGAACGAGGCGTCCGACGAATCGGGCCTGAGTGACGTCACCACGACAAGCACCTCGGAGCCGGAGGATGCGCATGGTGAGACGTCCTCTTGCTGCTGTGCAGGTCACCCTGCGACCCTGTCATTGATACCCTCTCGACCCTGCGATCCTGTCACTGATACCCACCCCCCTACCCTCCCCACCCTGTCACTTACACCCACCCCCCTACCCTCCTCATCTTGTCGCTAACACCCACATCGCCACACTGTCACAGGACCTGAGACACTCATTTCCACAAGGCTGTAACAATGTGCACGGTCAATTCCCCCCCCCCCCCTTTACCAACCCTACCTGACTGACCTCTTCTCTGTACAGCCACCAACCAGTACCGCGCCAGCCTTTCCAAAGCAACAGACATGCCCGTTGCCGTGCCCACCAACACAGGCCGTCGGACCGCCCTGGCAGCCCACTGCACGGACAACAGCCACATCGGCATCATGACCATCCTGTACAACAACATCGGCAAGGACCTGTCGCGCGTGTCCATGCCGGTCGCCCTGAACGAGCCCCTCTGCCTGTTGCAGAGGGTGAGTGAGGAGCTGGAGTACTCCGAGTTGCTGGACATCGCCAACCGCACGGACGACCCCTTCGAGAGGATGGTGAGCGGGCCGAAGCGGTGTCTGAAAGTTTGATGTTGATCTACTCCTGTTTTATTGACGTCTGTTTGTCAAGTTCAAGTGTGTTGTTGTTGCTAAGATACAGAAGGATGTTCTCTGCCATTTTGTCAGGTTTTGGTGGGGTTATTATGGAAACTTGTCCCTTGTGGTTTGGGCTGTGTGTGTGTGCCTTCTCTGGCTATACCTGGCCATAGTTGTTTTTTAAGTGTGTGTCCATCTCAGGTGTACATGGGAGTGTTCTCCATCTCTGGCTATGCCTGGGCTTCCTGGCGTAACCGCTACAAACCCTTCAACCCTGTCCTGGGGGAGACCTACGAGAGCCACCGTGAGGAGCGCGGCTTCCGCTACGTCAGCGAGCAGGTAGCCCAGTGTCACTTCTCTGTGTGTGTGTGTGTGCATTTAATTATTGGTAGCTATAGTTGCAGGTATTGAGGAGTTCAGTTGAAGCTGTCTGACTTTGTAACTCTTAATCCAACAATTTGATGATGCGTTCTCAGGTGAGCCATCACCCTCCCATCTCGGCTTGTCACGCCCAGTCTGAGAACTTCACCTTCTGGCAAGGTAAGCTCGCCTCCTCCGCTAGCCTCCTCCGCTAGGAATGCAGGGAGGGCAATCTTCCTGCTTTTCGTGCCTCTGGTATGTTGACAACACTGCATCTCTCCCTGTGCTTGTCCCTCAGACCAGAGATGGAAGAACAAGTTCTGGGGGAAGTCCATGGAGATCATCTCCTCTGGACCTGTCAACGTTACCCTGCCCAAGTAAGGGTTTATTTACATTTAGTCATTTAGCAGAAGCTCTTTATGAGTTTATGTTCAATTATGTATTTTTGGGCAGTTTTAAGTGGTATTGGACACAAGGCTAAGCTTGTGGCTAAGGCGCTACGTGGCTAAGGCGCTACGTGGCTAAGGCGCTACGTGGCTAAGGCGCTACGTGGCTAAGGCGCTAAAGGCCCGTGTTGTGCAGGTACGGGGACCACTACGAGTGGAACAAGGTGGTGAGCTGCGTCCACAACGTGCTGAGTCAGCAGAGGTATCTGGAGCACTACGGAGAGGTGACCATCAAGAACAACAAGAGCGACGACTGCACCTGCAAGATCACCTTTGTCAAGGTGACACACACACACCTCGTTCGGTTGAAATCTGACAGTGCATAGTGTGACATGGCTAGTCTGAAGATTAGTGTTTTAATAGGAGCAATAACATATTGATCATATCAGCTTCTGTGTTGGAGTCATCGCTTCCGTGTTTTTTGTCCTTGCTAGTCCCGCTACTGGGGTTCTGACAACAACAAGAATGAGGTCCAGGGGACGGTGCTGAACCGGGCCGGTGAGGTGGTCCATCGCTTCGGAGGCCTGTGGCACGAGGGCATGTTCTGTGACACGCTGCCCACCCCCAAGTGTATCTGGAAGCCCAGTGAGTCCCAACGTGATCGAGATCTTTTGAGGTTTTGGATACAATTAAAATAATTTCCTGTGACGGTCCATTTTCTAATGCCGTGTCATTTCCTGTGCAGACACGCAGCCGGACGACCATGTGCACTACTACGGCTTCTCCAGCTACGCCCGGGAGCTGAACGAGAGGTGACTAGGCCACCACGTGGGGGTCAGGGACCTGGAGGCCTGTTCCATTAAGAGAGTTTACGGAATAAGTCAGGCTTATGTCAGGGGAAAGTAACTGGCATAAGCCTGGCTTATTTGGTCAACTCGCTTTGTGGAACAGGCCCCCTGGTGGATGTAGGCCGTAGACTGATCAGGTCGATGCTGAAGCTGTCTTTTCCCACCCCAGGCTGCTGGAGGAGGGCAGGGTAGCGGAGGCGGACAAGAAGAAGGACGAGGTGGAGGAGAAGCAGAGGGAGAGGAGGAAGGAGATGGCCAAGACAGGAGAGGAGCACCAGCCACGATTCTTCACGTAAGTTCTCTCCTAACAGCCCCTTACCGGGGTTACACCGGACAGGCCACAGTTCCTTTTTGAATGAAACTTGACCCAGCCATTGAACAACTGGAAAAAAAAGCTAATCTCCCTTCTCCTCCTTGTGTTTAGTAAAACCCTGGATGAACAGGGCAGGGAGGTGTGGGTGAACAACGGGACCTACTGGAAGCTGAGGGAGCAGCCTGGCTTCGCCAACACAAAGAACCTGGACCTGTGGTAGGAGCTAGCTCTAGCCTAGCCTAGCTCTAGCCTAGCCTAGCACTAGCCTAGCACTAGCCTAGCCGCCCAGCAATTCTGAGCCCCAGACCCCAATGCTGAGCAGCCTGGCTAGGCCACCAACACCCTGGATCCGCTGCTCCAGGAACTGCTACTTATTCTGCCCACTGTGCGGACGGGGAGGGTGGGGAGAGGAAACTCAGTTTGGTCGCATGGATGAACCCCTCCAGGAGTCCATATGTGGAGGGGCCATGATATGACCAGGGAAGATATGAGGAATTGAGGGTCTCCCCCCCCCCCCCCCCCCCCCCCCCTCCTTTGATTTGAGGTTCCCACACTGCTGCTGGGTTCTCCCTTTAGAACCCCTCGTCTCTCATGCGCCGTCAGCCCAGACTGTGGAACTGTGGATGGAGAACATCATTTCAGGAAGTTTAGAACACAGATCTCAGACCAACATGGTTGGTTTTACTGTTTTAGTTTTGACATTGTCTTAAATCCGACATCTCTTTCTTTTGAGTTGACTGCATGTTTGTAGAGATGCAAGTTTTGATCCTTTTACGGTACGTTTTGTATATTTAAACACTTTTACTTATTGACTTTCTAAGTCATTCCCGAGTATTTAATGGATAGGTATTGAAAACTCACTTGAGAAGGGAGAGACTGTGGCTTTGAGTGTGAAACTGATGGTGTGCGGGTTCCTCAGGGTTAAAACGGCTGACCTCCCTCATAACTGGTCTCACTGTAAATTGTATATTTAGTTGTAACTTACTTATCCTTGTTTTTGAATGACACAATGGTGTTCTAAATCCCCCAAACCGTTGGCTGACACATTTGCTCCTGTTCTACTAGGCCCAGGAGGGTCTTCGTTATGCTGGCTGTCTTTTTGTGTGTGCCCAAATGTGCTACTTAGGTCTCAAATCTAGTCCTTTGTCCAGAGTGAGTCAGTAAGTTTAAAGTAAGGGTCATCTTTTGGATCTTGCTATCTGTTGATACTATGACATGGATTTTTTATGGATGTTTCAACGATGGATAATGAGGAGAAGAGATCCATTTTCAAAATGTCTGTGTAAAACAAGTGGGGGAAATTAGACCTCCATATCAAATGTTCTATTGTGTAGTTCCAAATAAATATAAAATTAAAAATCACGTTGTGTTTTTCATTTATTCAAAGAGCCATGCCATGAGTGGTGTTACATCTTAACCATGTTATTTATGTGTCATTATTTAATTGAGTTGCACAGAAAACTGAAAGATGAATATTAAGGATAAGCTATATGTCATTACTCTACAAAACAAGTTGTGGGTCTAAATAAATCCTGCATATAAGATGTTGAGATGCAACAGTCAGAGAAAAAATAAAATAAAAAATAAAGTTAAGCTTGATTACGACAGCCTTTTTTCCATTTTGTGTTCTTAAAGGTCTTTTTTCAATGTCACCTCCCACCACCATGTTTGTCCAGTTCCCAGGAGCCCACAGTTCACTAGTAACATCTCGATTCAGTCTCTGCTGAATAGTTTGGAACACTTTGTCACTTCATCATGTCTTTGGATCGTCTCGAATGCGATGGGAATCGGGATTCGGATCGGCTGATCGTTTCTCACCAAGTGTCTGTCCAAGGTGTGTCACCGAGTCTCTAAACTTCTCTGACTGCTTCTCTACTGACCAAGACACACAGCTGCTGTCTTACTCTACTGACTGAGACACACAGCTGCTGTCCTGATCCCCCTAGTCTGCATCCCTGGATGGTTCAATCCCTGAAAGTGAATTTACAAATGAATCAACGTGAGGTACGTTATTGCCATACCCAGACCATCTCTTTTACAAGGTAGAGTAAGCTCCCTTCTACGGTTCAATCCTCCATTTTTAAAAGTCCAATTCCTTATTGTCCTTGTCTACTGTATTTTTCTTGCAAAGGGCGGGAGAAAATAGACGATGCGATACAGAAAATTGCCTGTAGTCTGTCGTCGCCGATGTCAGAGTTGAGGTGGGGAGGATATTAGGAGACGGGGCTAGCTGGTGTCGTGTTGACTGTGACAGAGTTTATACTGAGCGTGAAGATGGCAACCCAGAAATCTAGTTTCAAATAAACCTAGTGAGGTAAGCATGTCAAAGAAGACACCTGATCACATGGGGACTTCATGGAGTAATGCGACACAACCCCAAACATAGCCCTAAACTAGCATGGTCATGTTCACTATGGACTACTAGGTCTCAAACACTAGATTTCTCTCCTCTGCATTGAAGGTTCTGTATTGCAAAGAGGATCTGCAGTTGATATTGGCTTCTGGACGTGGTTTTGTTGTAGTCCCTGTTCTGTCCAGCAGGGGTCGGCGTGCTGATCTGAGGACGGCTTTTGCCGTTCCTCAAAGTTCCTCGTTTGACGGTGAGGGTGTCCAGGAAGTCTGGTTCTAGATCTGCCGTTCTGCCGCTAGATCTTGCTGTTCTCCAAGTGCGAGTCGATGTGTTTGATGAGGGCGTCGTCAGGGTAACCGGTGGGGAAGGTCAGCTGGCACAAAGGGCAGCTCCGGGCATTATTCTCCTCAGTCTCCATCCACAACTACAGACGAGACGACACTTGATCACGATACATTCCGTGACGATATATAAACACAAAGACATGGAATCAAAGACGGAATCGGAATGTTTACAAAGGGAGCCAGCCACTCACGTTGATGGAAGGCCAGGACTGGGCGTGGTCAGAGCTCAGGTAGGCGGGCAGGTGGCAGGTGAGCGTCGCAGGGCCCTCGGGGGAGGAGGAGAAGGAGGGGCGGGGCGGGGCTTCCCGGGCTGACCCCGCCCCTCCCAGTGTGCGTGGCGGGCTGGTGGCTGGAGAGGGACACGCCCAGTTCTCCTCCTCGTCCGAGGACTGGGGAGGGGTCACCAGGGGGGTGGGCTCCGGGGGGTCGTCAAGGCGACAGAAGTGATGCACCTGGAGGGGATGGGAGGTGGCAGGGCGTCAGATGCGGTGCTGAGTGTATTTTGGAATGTACATAAATCAAGTTTTGATTGATTTATCGACTGTGCATCGACTGTGCACTCTTGGTGAAGCAGTACTGTTTTATTGCGTACTACAAGCAAATAAGCATACAAATCAAAACGTCGTGATAAATGTCCAAACTGTCCCTGAGAACAGCCTGGATCTCAGACCCACCTCAGCAGACAGAGGGAAGCCCAGATCCAGAGCACGGTGGTGGGGACTGCTGTTCAGACTGCTACCACCTCCTCCACTGCCTCGTCCTCCTCCTCCCGCTCCTCCCCCACCGCTGTGGGCTGAGGCCGGGCGAGCCAGCCCCGCCAGGGAGCCCCTGAGGGGCCGCGAGTAGCCCCCCATCTCCCCCAGGGGCCTGGGCTTGGGCAAGGTGGACACCGGGTCCCTCAGCAGCCTGGGGGGAGGCCTCTGGTAGGCCGAGGGGTCCGCCACCTCCGAGTAGCTGCGCCGGCCCTGGAAGCGAGCCCGCAGACGGTGGCTGGCGGGCCGACAGGAGTAGGAGGCGGGGCCGTCGCTGTTGGGGGAGAGCGGGGGGCGAGGGAGAGGGGCGCAGGCGGTCCGGAGACGGCCGCTGGGAGGTGGGGGAGCGCCGCTGGGGAGCTGGAGAGTGTCTGAGGACTGTGGGGTGGGAGAGGAGAGGGAGAGAGAGAAGAGAGGGGAGAGAGAGGGGAGAGAGAGGAGAGAGAGGGGAGAGAGGGGAGAAGAGAGAGAGAGGGGAGAGAGGAGAGAGAGGGGAGAAGAGAGAGAGAGGGGAGAGAGGAGAGAGAGGGGAGAGAGAGGGGAGAGAGAGGGAGAGAGAGGAGAGAGAGGGGAAAGAGGAAAGAGAGGAGAGAGAGGGGAGAGAGAGGGGAAAGAGAGGGAGAGAGGGGAGAAGAGAGAGAGGAGAGAGAGGAGAGAGAGGGGAGAGAGGAGAGAGAGGGGAGAGAGAGGAAGAGAGGGGAGGAGAGAGAGAGGAGAGAGAGGGGAGAGAGAAGAGAGAGGGGAGAGAGAGGAGAGAGAGAGAGACAGAGAGAGAGAGAGAGAGAGAGAGAGGAGAGAGAGAGGAGAGGAGAGAGGAGAGAGGAGAGAGAGGAGAGAGAGAGACATGTTTACGCACGTCACATGTCATGTGATGATACAGAGGTGTGTATCATCATACATATGAGTCAGAGGTGACTGATGGGGGGGGCTTGTGATTGGCTGTCAGACTGGCCTGGTGGTATCTGCTCCTGGGAAACCTTGCTGAGGATCTCCGTCTGATTGGCTGCCAGGGTGCGGACCCTGCCCAGTTCCTCGGTGAGCTCTGTGTAGGCCAGGGCCAGGTTCACCCTGCACAACAAACACACCAGCATCATTCAGCCTTCTCAGCTAGCTCTGGAGACCACCAAATCATCCTGGGCACTTCTGAGATGAAAGAGGCATGTTCTTCATCATGTTCAGACAGGATATGTTCACACCACATTATTCCTTCTGATGATGGCTAACAGGAAGCTGTCACTCACTGCTCATCTCCCGCCTTTTTGATCCACGCCACGTCGCAGTGCTCACAGGGTGTAACCATCTCCTGAGAGGGGAACAGACGTCAAACTACCACTATCTACTGTTGTGATTGTGTGTGTGTGTCTCTGTCCCAGTGTGTGTGTGTGGGCGTGTAACCTGTCTCTGGGCCTCCTGCTGCATCCTTTGCAGCTCCTCCTTCAGCTCCTTCTCCCTCTGGCACGCCCCCTGCACCTGATGGAGCGCCCCCTCCAGCTCCGCCTCCAGCCTCTGCAGCTTCAGATCCGACAGGGCGTCCAGGCTGCGGGAGCTCTGCAGGGTTGGACCACGCCCCTCGGCCCCTGGGGGGCACGGACGCACACACACACACACACACGCACACACATACAGACACACATACAGACACACACACTTCAGATGGTGTTTTGGGAGTTGTAGAGTGTGTGGGAAGCAGAAGGCGTCCTGGCGTCTCACCGCGGGGCACGTCCAGGCTGGCGTGGAGATGGAGGTACTGGACGTCCTTACTGCGCATCTGAGAGCTGAGCTTCTGCATGGAGCCCTCCCTCTGCCTCAGAGCCAGCTCCAGAGCCCGGATACGAGCCACGTGCTGCTCTGCTAGCGTGGTCTGGCACACACACGCACGCACAGATGCACACAGATGCACACACACACACACACGCAGAGATGCACATGCACACATGTGAATATCACAATAATCAGATCCCGGTCTGTGTCAGCAGTACCCCGGGCCTCCAGAGGGGGGCGGGGGTTTCTCCCAGTCTCACCATCTGGTCCAGGTCTCTCTGGACGTTGCTCTTCTCCATGTGGATCTTCTCGTACGCCTGGATCACATCCTCCAGTCTCTCCTCACGCTCCTTACTCTTCTGGAGCTGGGGGGGAGGGTGGGGGAGGAGAGGAGAGGAGAGGAGAAGAGAGGGAGGGGAGGGGAGGGGAGGGGAGGGGAGGGGAGGGGAGAGGAGAGGAGGAGAGGAGAGGAGAGGAGAGGAGAGGAGAGGAGAGGAGAGGAGGAGAGGAGAGGAGAGGAGAGGAGAGGGGAGGGGAGGAGAGGAGAGGGGAGGAGAGGAGAGGGGAGGGGAGGGGAGGAAAAACAGGAAAGAAGAGCAGCAAGTGATGTGTCGCAGTTTTCTTTTCTTTTAGCAGAGAGCCCTGAACTCACTCTGCTGACCTGAGAGCCATCCTCCTTTCTCTCCCCCACCCTTCCACTCTCTTTCTCCTCATGTAATAACCACAAGGGATTGGAATCTTATGGTACCTCACGATTCAATTCGAATCGATTCTTGGGGTCACGATTCGATTAAAAATAGAAATTTGTGAATCGCTAGAAGACTTAATCGCGATTCGAATGTGAATCCATTTTTTCCACCACCCCCAATAACCATCCTCTTCTCCTTTCTCATCACTGCTTACCTGACCATGTATAGTTTTAAGGTGTGTAGTTGCCGGGTGCAACTGTATTGCGTATTGATTGGTCTTGATGTTCTTTACAGGGATAAACTGCAATATGATTCCACTAACTCCACATACTCCAAGACCAGTTTCCCTTTGGGGACAGTGGGGTTGAATGTTGTCTCTGCTGGGTATCGTACCTCCTGAGTGAGGGAGTTGACTCTCTGCTGCAGGTTGGTGGTCTCAGACTGCAGGAGGCTGGCGTCCTTGGGGTCACGGGGGTAGCACACGCTCCTGTCCTCACCAAACTCACTGATCACAGGGAACTGGGAGGGGAGGGGAGGCAAAGGGAGGAGAGGAAATTGAGACAGAACGGTTGCAAAGATGAAAGAGGTATAAAAAGAAAAGCAAAAGGAGGAAGTGTGTGGGTTTGATAGCACGGTGGAAATTTGATGGAGAAGAGACATGAAAGGAGAAGGATGAAAGACAACGGAAGGGGAAACTTCTTCCCCCCTGGGGATTAGGAATGGACTCGTGTCCCAGTTCAGGCGTGGGCCTTTCGCTCTAGAGGGAAGGTTCACTGTAGAGGAGTACACTCAAGAGCACAAACACTAGACCCAGCTGGCATTAGTATTGATCAACGAATTGAAACCTCTGTATCAGCCGGTATGTTAGTTGGACTAGGATGGTGTCGGGCCCATGTGTCAGTGAGGGATTCTGACAGTGGCTTTCAGCCCCTACCTTGACTTCATAGTTCTTCAGCTTTCTCTTGATGCTGCTGTTCTCTCGCTCCAGGCTGGCCAGCCGCGTCTTGATGTCGTGGTACGCGGCCGCCAGGGCGAAGTGGGAGGCGGGGTACATGTCCTCTTGGAGGGGCGGGGCCGACCAGACCACGCCCACTCCACAGCTGTCGTCCCTTAGCCCCTCCCCTCCGCCGAGCAGTCCCAGCTCTCCTCCAAACAGAGACTCCATGTGGTCAACCCCTCAGTGGTTACCTGGGTAGCAGGGAGAGAAAAATACCCCCCTTAGTGGTTACCTGGGTAACAAGGAGAGAAAAACACCCCCTTCAGTGGTTACCTGGGTAACAAGGAGAGAAAAAACACCCCCGTCAGTAGTTACCTGGGTAACAAAGAGAGAAAAACACCCCCCTCAGTAGTTACCTGGGTAACAAGGAGAGAACCCCCCCCCCCCCCCCTCAGTGGTTACCTGGGGAGCACAGAGAGGCAAGGAGGGTGTAGAAACCAAAAACACCCCTTAGTACCAACAGACTGACGGTTAAGGTGACATCACCTTTGTCAAGACTCGACTGTAGTCCACAGACAGACAGGCACAGACACCCTAACCCCAAAGGCCCTACGAACACACGACAGAGTGTCACGAGGCCTCCTCTACAGTATCTCAGCGACATGATGTCACCCACCGGCGGCCATGTTGGTTCCAGCCTCTTGGACAGTGACTCTCTCCGCCTGCCCAGGCAGGGGGGTGATAATGAGTCTCAAATGGCTGACCAGCGGGGGCTTGGCTTGGGTGACAGCCTGCGCCCACAGGAACCAATGTGTGGGGCGAGCGTGCCAACTGGCAAATGCCCTCCCTGGTCATCGCGGGCGCCGCGTGGGGCGACTGTCTCTACTGGTCAGTCCATCTGCCACGTCCTTCCTGCCCACTCCTCATTGGCTGTTGCCATGGTGACGGGAGCATCTTTGTGTAGTGTGCCAGCCCGGTAGGCACGTTTTAGATGACCATCAGAATTATACAGGCGTTCATACAGGATAAGATAATGCAATGTTTCTGCTGGTCTGGTTCATCTGGCCTGGTGGAAGCCTGCAGGCTACTGAATCATCTCTGCAGCTCGTATCTCCACATGCACCCCCCCCCCCCCCCCCCCCCCCCCCCCCCCCCCGAGAGAGACCTCCACCAGCAGTTCCTCCACTTCCACAACCGCAAGAAGTCATCATGCTAACCACACGTGACCAGTCCAACACGGTCCAGAAATATACCATTTCCCAGCCACTGAAACCTGAGGGAACGGCCAGCCTACCGTTTCAGGTGGGTGGTACGATTATCTCCCGGTCCTAACCACCCACACACACGTACTCCAGACGGACACATTGCTGTCAGCGCTAACACAATGTTTAACGAGCCAGGCATCGGCACTTCCTGCCAGAACTGCTCTGTTTGCCATGTATGGCTTCTTCATTGCCGAGGGATTGGACGGCAGCTGGTGCGAATAGGATGATGGAGGGTCGAAGAGGACAGCTCAACTACACCACATTAATATTTATGACATTAGACATTAGAAAACAACTATCATTTAGATAACGTTATAAAACTGATCCTGTGATAATCGTAATTGTGAACTGGACAGGATTTATTCCTGAGTTATGATTCAGGAAGGGTCGATGTTTCCTCTGTTTAGCCTAAAGACAGTTTGTGTTGTGGCAAGATGGGTCAAGCGTTTGCACTTCAGTAACACCTACACAAAACCCAGACAAACCAACATGCTTTTACTCAGCACTCATTATTATCTGACAACAGCCAAACACACATCACCAGTGGCGGTTCTAGACACATTTTACTGGGGGGGCCAAGGGGGGGGGGGGGGGGCAGTGTTTAATCAGGGGGGCACATTAAAAATAAACAAATGATATTTAAACATTAAATACTTTAATTTTGCTTTACATTAAAATCATACAAACGGCTCTGGCTCTCCCTCTTCCAGCTCTTCAGCTCTCTCAATACCTTGATATGTTTCTCTAACTTTTGTATTTACTGGGGCAAAAAAGGCTGCAATGTCCCTTCTTCATTTCATGATGATTTTTTGTCAGCTCAGGGGGGCCACAGGGGGGGCCAGGGACATTTTTACGGGGGCCCTGGCCCCTGTAGGCCCCCGTGTAGAACCGCCCCTGCACATCACAAATATGTGGCTGCACCAATGCAGCAGAAGTGTGTCTTACCTCAGAAACACTACAGCCATGAAATGACAAAAACCATTCTTCATTCCTATTTCTGGTTGCAGAGTCTGGGGCGGCTGAGACTACGTGACATCAACTGACATTGCACACAGTCACCGTTATTCGAACCACACCCTGAGCCCCAGAAAAACATTAATGGTTTCTTTGTGGATCTGTGCAGCGAGTTGGCGGAGTGTTTGCCAGAGGGCATCGTGGGTAACGCAGTCCATTTCTGCTGATCGGAGGAACATTAATGTATGAATTAGCCATGTGACAGTGACATATGGGCCTGTTCTAATGTGCTCTGGGCAGAACAGGCTTGGGCCTGCTGGAACTGCTTCACTGACCTCCTGAGAGCTCATAGTAGAGCACAGGAGGTATGTGTGTGTGTGTGTGTGTGTTGTGACAATGTGTGTGTGATATCTTTTAATTGTGTGTACAGTATAATCTGTCTTTGCTTAAAAGAAGCCTTCCCTGCTGTTCGTCACACATACTTATTTGAGGGTCTGTCTGGCATCAGCTGAGTGACTGTAAAGACTGACACTTGCACCCATAAGCATGACTCGGAGCACTCAGAGAGCACCTGGCAATTACTCAGAACAACAAATGGACAGAAATTACGAGAGAAAGCTTTAAAACGTGTTGTGTTGAACTACCAGATGGATGGATTTATACTAGTGCTGTCAGTTTAACGCGTTATTAACGGCGTTAACGCAAACCCAAATTAACGGCGTCAATTTTTTTATTGCGCGATTAACGCTCTTTTTGGCCTAGCAAACTTTGTAGTTTTTTTTCACATGCTGTTGCAACAACTACCGAAGTTAGAAAAACTACAACACCACACCGGATCTAGCTAGACCGGAAACAAAACAACAGGCACACCACACACTTGTTTGGCTTGCGATCCAGCTAAAGCGTAGTAGCAGAGCCCGTTTACGGATATGAGACATTCTCTGGTAGTAGGTTAACTTTACGTTTTGAGTGGATGGCGAGCGCGAGACGCCGAAATGGATGCCAATAAGATTCTGAATGGAAAGTTTACTTTTAAAAAGTTGCCAAATGGTTCCATTGACAAGACCAAAGTGATCTGTGTGTTTTGTCGTTGTAAAATGAGCTATCATTGCAGCACGTCCAGTCTGAAATACCACTTGATGGCCAAGCACACAGATGATGCCAATTCTCCGCCCCCTCGTCAAAGCCAGGCGATTGCAATGTTGTTTTCAATAACAAAAAATATTTGCACGAAGAAATCCGAACCACTTTTCCATGTTGATAAGAGCATTAAAATTTGAAAAAAGAATGGGACAAAAAGAAATCAAGGGACATTTAGAATAGATAGAAATAGAAATGTGCGATTAATTGTGATTAATCGCGAGTTAACTATGACATTAATGCGATTTATCGCGATTAAATATTTTAATCGTTTGACAGCACTAATTTATATATATGTATGTGCACTAGCTCTGTGGGTGGGGGGGGGGGGGGCTGAGGGGACAATACTGAGGGGGCAAGACTGAGGGGGCAGGGGGAAGCAAAGATGGAGATGAGAAAGAAAAGGGGGGTAAGAGAGCATGATAGAGAGAGGCAGAGAGTAACTGACAGAGACAGATAGGGGAAATAGAGAGAGAGAGAGAGAGAGAGAGAGAGAGAGAGAGAGAGAGAGAGAGAGAGAGAGAGAGAGAGAGAGAGACAGAGACAGAGACAGAGACAGAGAGACAGAGAGAGAGAGAGGAAGGCATATCCCAGAACGGTCCCAAGGGTGTCATGTGACCCTATCTACAGATTCCCTGCATGTGAGAGGCCGTTATACATCCGCGGACACAGTTGCAAAGGACACACAAACACACACACGCACAAACACACTCATATCCATAAACACACACACAAACATGCACACACAGGTTTTGACGTTTAACTGCAAAATCGTTTAACTGGGTCCTCACCCGTCACCATTGACCTTCAGATGTAACCTGGCCAGTAGAAGGTGGAGAATCTACCCCCACAGTCTGTAAATCCCACGCCCTGACACAACACAAACCCATCCCTGCAAACATTCCCATTCGGGGGAACGGTTAGACCTTCCAACGACCAAATGGAAGCGTTTCTCTGAACTCCGTAGCCTGCAGCGTGGCACGATTGACCCGTGGTTAGTGTTCCGTATCAAGGCCTCCGCTGCTGTGCATGTGAAGGGCTGGGAAGCGTCAGTGGAGGTGAGTTCCACCCACACCGTGAGGCAGTTCTTTAGGCCTGATAAACAGTGACATAACACTGTCCAAAATCATCATCGTCACGACTGGTAGCCTTGCACGACCACAGCACACACAGCGGGTCTTTGCGGTGGAGGTCTTGAACCGCAAACGAAATCTACGGTGATGCAAAATATAGGTAATAGAAGTAAGTCACTTTCATCTGTCCAACAAGGCAGTGACTAAACAGATGCCACATCAGTCATACTGTTTAATCCTAATCTGGGCCAGACTGGATGCTCAATCCTGGTTCTTTCCTCACCCCAGATATATCCTCAGGGCCCCCCCACCGGAGATGAGCTGGGTGTGGATACAGCCTGCCGCTGTCCTCTCCCGTGTCTGGTTCAACCGGTCGATTAATGGCCGGTCTATTACTCACGGTCGCCAGCAAGATTCGCTCTGCTGCTTGGTACAGAGGAATCCATTTATCGGATTCAACTGAATCAGCCTGTTTTCTAATGAGTTCAGGTCAGCGAGGCTGGTTCACGTTACAGATGGCTTTGGTGTCAGGTTATTGAAAAAAAAGATTTGCCACTAGAGTAACTTACTTTATAGGATGTTTGTCTAGAAAACCCACTTGCATCTTCAGCTAAAATGCATGAATACTTTTTTTTTCTGAATCAATTTTCGGTTGGCTAAATGCGTAATACAGGTTGCTTGAATACATTTTCAGTCACAACCTGTGGCCTACTGTTTTGATTTCTCAAATATTTTGTTCAGTGATATCTAGAGAACATCAGCTTTCAGCACCATCGGAATGTGGACGGCACAAGTTCGACAAAAGCCATTATGATGCCAGCGAGGTTGCTATCCAGTGCCGTGGTGCTGATCTCAAACGTTACAACACTCCGGTTCGGTATACCGAATCAGAATCAGAATGGGCTTTACTCACCTTGTAAGTTCACACAAACAAGCAATTTTCAGTGGCAGGAAGCTGCTATATGCTATTTACTATAGCATAGCGGCAACACACCACTGGTAAACAAGAGAATGCGTAGCTTCCACCATCCACGGCACTGAGCAATCATGGGACTTGTGTGTCTACCCGACGAGAACAAACACAGCTCATCAAGTGTCTTGCGGTAAAGCCTATCCGACCGCTCGTTTGTTGCTGTGATTTGATCTCACTTGTATTGTAACCTGTACGACATGGCTGGACAGCGAGTACGCCCCCGTTTAGCGCTCTGTTGCTCTCAACCAAAACATTGAGTTAGCACCTTTCGCCCAAACCTTAGATACCTCGCTGCTTTAAATCATAAACCTGATACTGAACAATCCTGCAGCGGCAAATGAATACCAATCACTGTCATACACTAATATATGAACAAAGCTACTTACGATCCTTCCCGGGGAGATGGGAGAAAGCCATTGTGGGAAAGGGGGTCATCGCCGTTCATTTGCGGCTGACATCAGCAGTGGTTGTGTTGTGAATGCTGTCGCTAGCTACGCCCCCCCCAACCCGTCTACCATCTCGGTTGTCTGATGTGCAGAGAAGGTTTTTTTTCAACAGGATGGAGGAAAAGGCAAGGGGCTGGATCGGGAACAGCGAAAAGCACCACTACGAAGCCTACAGCCATGAGTCCGTTTTGAGAGAAGAAGAAAAAAGAGAGACAAATGTATGACATATCCTGATCGTTTTGTTGGTGCTAACGTGTTAAATGGACATAACTCACCTTGTGGATCGTTTAGCCCTCCTGGCTTGTTGCATAACTGCCAGCATCAGCACAAGAAATACACCTCTCCCCCTCTGACACAGAAAGTGATGACGTCAAATCGCAATTAAATTATTGTATAAATAGATTGAGGATTCATTTAATCTCAATTATGGAAGAGAGCAGCATTCACTGCCCGAGCCCAGCTGTGCCACGAGCTTCGCTCTATATTGTTGAGGTAATTTACTGTGTTATCTGTTTCCTATTCATGGGATTATCAATGGGGCCGAGCATCGTGTGGTTTTGTGTCAAGATATGACTATCCACAATCTTGCTTCCCTGATCCATGATCCAAGATGGTAATTGTTTGATAAAACATGTCGAATCATGTTCAAGAGAGTTCAGAATGGGTAACTGTAACATTGTTAGATACAAATAGGTTACAGAATCCTGACCTTCACCCTTTTAACTCTTCTCTCTCTCTCCTCTTTCTTCTCACTCTCTTTTCCCATCAAAGTTTTCAATCTCTGCTGCAGGACTAAAATATGCCACTTATGCTTCCAGAGCCTGAAAGTTTTAATTTGGATCTGGAGGAGTTTCCAACCAGGTCAGCCGTGTTTACAGAGAGCCAGCTGGGTTACTGGTCTGGGGCTGTGGACCAACTGCACTGACCACTGAAACCTGTAGGGGGAGACATTGTAACATAATTGCAGCATGTGAGAAGCGTTTCGACAGGCTAAGTAGCGAAGCAAGAGTCTGGCCAACTGTCGGCTACATACTGAAGAGTTAACAGAGTGTAAACTTGACAGCAGAGGGCGATCCTCCTCCATTCTTTTTGACATTAGACAATATCATCTTGTGCACTCTAATGACTGTGCTGGACATAACACCTGGGTTGTTTTTCAACTACCCTCGGTTTACTGACTGGTTGGTTTACTGACTGGTTGGTTGACTGACTGGACTCAAAACCTCTGTTGTTGTGCGCCATCTCTGGTGTGGGAAGGTCATCCGTGAGTGCAGCCATACATGTGCACAGAAGACTGTCGTGTACTATAGTCTGATTTCAGACCACCTAATAAAGTCCCTCCATGATATTCTAACCAAGAACATGATTTGTAATATTGCTAATATGTAATATTATTGTTTGTGTGTCTCAATGTATCGTTTCAAACGTATTGAGACAAACAAATGCATACACACACAAGCGCACACAGACACGAAACACACACTCACTCATGCACAGGAAAACAGAACATCACATGTGTTGGCTGTGTTGGGCCTCCAATGTGATTGATATCCAGTTGACCACAACAGGTCCGCAGCATGTAAACAGGCTAAATGGAGCTCTGGGCAAGATGAATGTTGGAATGTGAGGATCCAGGTGGTCTCTTTCCATGCATGTGCTACCCCAGGTCAAGGAAGTTCAACTTTACTAGGAGCTAAAGCCAATCTCAAATGCCTTTCTCAACCAAGATATGGTTTCACTGCACACAGCTTAGAATCACCCGGCACGGTGTCACATCCTAGCTTGTCATCGGGCATGTGCTGTCAGTGCAGTCCAACATGCTGACAGAGGATGGAGAACAGGCAAACTTTATTGCGCAATTCGAAGTAATAAGTGAGAATCACCCGGCTATTCTGATCTGGTGTGTGTCATCTCCCCAGCAGCGCTGGATCTATTCTGATCTGGTGTGTGTCATCTCCCCAGCAGCGCTGGATCTATTCTGATCTGGTGTGTGTCATCTCCCCAGCAGCGCTGGATCTATTCTGATCTGGTGTGTGTCATCTCCCCAGCAGCGCTGGATCTATTCTGATCTGGTGTGTGTCATCTCCCCAGCAGCGCTGGATCTATTCTGATCTGGTGTGTGTCATCTCCCCAGCAGCGCTGGATCTATTCTGATCTGGTGTGTGTCATCTCCCCAGCAGCGCTGGATCTATTCTGATCTGGTGTGTGTCATCTCCCCAGCAGCGCTGGATCTATTCTGATCTGGTGTGTGTCATCTCCCCAGCAGCGCAGGATCTATTCTGATCTGGTGTGTGTCATCTCCCCAGCAGCGCTGGATCTATTCTGATCTGGTGTGTGTCATCTCCCCAGCAGCGCTGGATCTATTCTGATCTGGTGTGTGTCATCTCCCCAGCAGCGCTGGATCTATTCTGATCTGGTGTGTGTCATCTCCCCAGCAGCGCTGGATCTATTCTGATCTGGTGTGTGTCATCTCCCCAGCAGCGCTGGATCTATTCTGATCTGGTGTGTGTCATCTCCCCAGCAGCGCTGGATCTATTCTGATCTGGTGTGTGTCATCTCCCCAGCAGCGCTGGATCTATTCTGATCTGGTGTGTGTCATCTCCCCAGCAGCGCTGGATCTATTCTGATCTGGTGTGTGTCATCTCCCCAGCAGCGCTGGATCTATTCTGATCTGGTGTGTGTCATCTCCCCAGCAGCGCAGGATCTATTCTGATCTGGTGTGTGTCATCTCCCCAGCAGCGCTGGATCTATTCTGATCTGGTGTGTGTCATCTCCCCAGCAGCGCTGGATCTATTCTGATCTGGTGTGTGTCATCTCCCCAGCAGCGCTGGATCTATTCTGATCTGGTGTGTGTCATCTCCCCAGCAGCGCTGGATCTATTCTGATCTGGTGTGTGTCATCTCCCCAGCAGCGCTGGATCTATTCTGATCTGGTGTGTGTCATCTCCCCAGCAGCGCTGGATCAACAAGTCCTCCGATGCTCCTTGGCCTGGAAAAGCGGCGGCCCATTGACCAATTAGCGGAACGCTGACTCGGCTGGTCTGTCTGAGGACACCAAGCGGATCCACTGTTCTGAGATCTGTGATATAATCAAATCACAAAGCTACCCCCCCCAGCGCTGTTTAGATGACCGTATGTGGAGGGTCAAGTGTCGTCTGGTTCACTGTCCATTCTACCTGCTGGTGTGTTGAACCCTCTAATATCCTGATGGTGAAATAAGTCAATGATTATGTGTTCTTGAAGCGCTACACCATTGCTGGGGCACTGCTCGGAAGGCTAACTGGACGCAGCTCCAATGTTTATGGTGCACTGCTCTCCCTGAATCAGCACTGTCTCTTATCTGCCAAGCCAATATTCTGGGTCAAATCAAGGAGGTTCAGCATGGAGTAGGCAGCACAAAACTGTCTGACCTGGTCTACAATCTTCTCTGTCATAGAACATACATACATACATACATACATACATACATACATACATACATACATACATACATACATACATACATACATACATACATACATACATACATACACACACACACGCACACACAAACACTTAAATTTGGCAGGTGACATCATCCTGGAGTATTCCATTGAAGGTTGTTTGTTCACTACTATTAATAGATGCCATCCTTGCTCGCTCTCTCTCCTGTGCTGTGATGTGATCCTGGTGTTGTCATTGGAAACACAGTGGCCCTCTCTCTCTCTGTGCTGTGATGTGATCCCGGTCTTGTCATCGGAAACACAGTGGCCCTCTCTCTCTCTGTGCTGTGATGTGATCCCGGTCTTGTCATTGGAAACACAGTGGCCCTCTCTCTCTCTGTGCTGTGATGTGATCCTGGTGTTGTCATTGGAAACACAGTGGCCCCTCTCTCCTGTACTTGATCCCCAGTTTGTTTTGGAGTTGGAGGTATGTCTGTGTTACTAGGCCCTGGTCAGGATCTTAAGAGACTCCTAAATGTTTAGGTTCTGCCAAGCAAAACAACTTTCTCTGTATACATAGTGTTGACCAAACTCTAAAAGTAATATTCTAGTTTGCCTCTTGACTTCCATGACCCCTGACTGAATGCATAGATTAATGGTCTGTCAGATAGACGCTATCCTGGTGCTCACGTCGTTGGTCTAATGGTGTGTAGTGCTGATTCCATCGCCGAACACCCAGTTGTGGGTCATTATTGTGTGCGTGATTCTATATACACCTATTTTAGGACTCCCATTCAAAGGCATTTAGCCAAATTCAAAATTCCCACTCTGTCAAGACACCCTTCTCAAAATGTTGCCAGGATTTTGCAAAGTACACAATAAATTGCAGTTTATAATGAGGCTGTCTGTTGTAAACTTAGTTTCCATTCATGTCGGCAAGGACATCTCAGATTTCAGAGGCGTCACGGGTTGCAGTCAACAAATTGCTTGTTGACAGTTTCTTGTTTGGAGTGTTTCCAAGATTTGCCCACCACGCAATCCTATTGGCCAGTTTCTCCGCAACGGGCCGCCCCATTGGCTAGAGAAGTATACTTCTAGACTTCACCGACCATCGGAATCTCCAGAAATCAAATATTGGTAGCTGTACGATTACTAAGGCGAACAGATATCGAGCTCGAAAAGGAATTGTGTTATATTTTGCACGGAGGATTGGAAATTCCCTTCACTTGCAAAATGAAGTTTGTCAGGTTTCTTATGAAGAACGCTGCTTTGGCTAATGTGCCAAAGCACATTGACCATTTCTCCAAATTCTCCCCATCGCCTCTGTCAATGAAGCAATTTTTGGATTTCGGTGAGTAGTATATAATCTTCTCATTTGGTTAATAATAATTGAAGGCATGCCTATATGCACAACTGAATTGATATGGGTATAACATATCTTACGTTTTCATTTATTTGCAATTTTGCGGCGCACTGAGGTGACATTTTTACATGAAATATGCTACACTTGCAGAATATCAATCAAGCTTTTCTTGTAATGCCTGGACACGATTTGAATACATGGCAGCCACTAATATGTAGATTATATAAGTACATTCTAATGACATCTTACAACGCATATATCGGATGTTGCTGAAGCTGTATGGATGTGGTTACGTTTCTCATTAAGCGTGCACAGCACACCACAGGGTCATATATGGAACTTGTTTACCATCAAGAGGAGCATGATTCTTGCGTAACTTCTGTTACAATAATGTGCATATTTATCTCCTCCACTGAAGGCCATGTAAAGTAATTGATGTTGACAGCAGTAATGATCCTATACATGATTTAATAGCCTATGCATGATTACTTATAAGTACTAGCACGAATATATTATTTGTCCACTTACCTGTAGCACATTGCATGTGCAGACCTACATGCATCACTCTACTTCAAACAGATGTAGGCTTAAGACACATGGCCAAAAAAGCCAGGAGTTAAATATTAATTATTTGTAAGTTACCAATGCATAAATACAGTTACTAACCTATTCTACACCATCTCCAGGTTCCACTAATGCCTGTGAGAAGACATCGTTTGCCTTCCTTCGACAAGAGCTCCCTGTCCGCTTGTCAAACATCATGAAGGAGATTAACCTTCTACCTGATCGCTTGCTAACCACACCGTCTGTACAGCTGGTCCAAAGCTGGTAAGCGCAATTTTTTTTAACTTGAATTTGAACTTATATATGCGTGTATGTATCGCAATTTGTGCCTGTATCAGGACGTTTCATTTCGTTTTCATAGGCCGTGAATGTTTTTGGAAACGTTATCTCAAACGTGTTTATGATTCGGAGAGTCAGTGCCAGCTGTGTTACAATAGCAGAGCCTAAATGGTTTATACAACAGTCCCCCCCCCCCCCCCCCCCCTCCCCCGCAGGCCAACGGCATAGTTCTCTGGCCTGGTTATTACAGCACTACGCAGTGAACTTTGTCCCAGTTCTCTCCCCTTGTTGTTGTACAGTGCTACGCTCTGCAGTTGCGTCTATGTGAACGTACATAGTGTACTCTGCTGCTCTAGCGTCAAACGCATATGCTGCTTTTATGAAAGGATGTACAAATGAGGTAGATTTTGTATCATACGAACACCGTTTTTGTGAGGGAAGATTTTGCTGTCGCTGTTTCAAACCCTTTTCCAATTAGATTGATAAAACAACACATTAAAGGCATTTTAACTGTATGTACAGTAGCCTACGTGCTCGTGCTGGTACAGTTTCACGAGCTATGTCCCACGGTGTTAGGAAGGCAGTTACACATCTGTTTGTGGCTGCATGGGAACATGGAGTTCCTAAAAAGCAACTGTTATTAAAAAATAGGAAACAAATACATTAGACATACTGTCTCATTGGATTTCAGATACATTTCCATTTGGCTAAGCAAATGTCAAAGACACTATGCAATAATGAAATCTCCTGACATATCAGTATCCCACTACAAAACATCTTTGTAGCCTACCCTGACATGATACATGATCTGTTTTCAACATACTCCCGACCCATTTCACTTGTGGAAGAAGGAGGGGTGGGAGAGGGGCTAACATGTTATTGGCGCACTGTCCTCTGATTGGTCAAGAGGAGGGGCTAGGGTTTAGTGTAACTGTCTGAGATGGGAGAATAGCTGTTTGTTCAGAGTCAGGTGTGAGCCAAGCCCATAGAGAAAACAACAGTTGTGTACTGGAGACGTTCATGATGAAGGTACCAATAATGTGAAAGCATTACATACTGAAGGATACCTGAGGTTTCCTAACGCTCCGAGGTAATTGAAAGTAACAACCCTCACGTGCTCTTGGGAGAACTTGATTAGGCTCTTACATGTTTATGAGTGAGGCCCTTTCTTCGATTAGCACAGATCCTGGTCCTTGGTATAGCCCAGAGACCCATACTGAAGGGCTGTACCGTAGTGGTTATGACTGAGGTTGAGTTGATCTACTCTGGGACAAAGACTGCTGTCTCTTGGTCATTCCTTGCGGGTACAGGGTGTGTGGCAATCACATTAGCAGTCACATGCAAAGCAGAGTGACCCTGGATGTGATTTGACCAGGCATTTGTAGGTGAACAGTTACCCAGCTATCAAAGCTACGGTGTCTAGGGAGGCAGGATTAGAATAAGCAGGCTAGCACAGAGAACCGCTGGAAAAAACTCCAGTGAACCACTATGACTCTACTGGACCCATATAAACATCTGTATCCTGTCCACTATCAATTGGTGATTTTCCTATGTAAATACCATTGATGCTGTGTGATGTTTTCCTGAGCAAAACAATGCACTGGTCAATCAAAAGATCAAGGCAATCCCAAACAACAAATATCAGTGATACCGTAGACACATTCTGATCCAATATTTCCCCGTGTCTCTTGTAGGTACATCCAGAGTCTCATGGAGATCCTGGACTTCCTGGACAAGAGCCCCGACGACCACCGCGCCTTAGAAACGTGAGTTCCCCCCGGTTAACGCTCAATCCCTCCATTCTCATTGGCCGACGGACAAGGCGGCTAACAGCAGGGTCCCTCTGTAGGTTTGTGGAGACCTTGGAGACCATCCGGAACAGACACAACGACGTGGTGCCAACCATGGCCCAGGGCATCATCGAGTACAAAGACGCCTTCGGACAGGACCCGGTCACCAGCCAGAACATCCAGTACTTCCTGGACCGCTTCTACATGAGCCGCATCTCCATACGCATGCTCATCAACCAGCACTGTAAGCCCCGCCCCCTTCCCCACGCTCTCCAAATCACGGGCAGCCGGCAGAATAGGAACACCCCCTGGGGAGAGGGACAAAAGTTGTTTTATTCCCGCCATCCTGAAACATAGTGACATGAATGAATTCCAAGCGAGCTTGCCAGGTCGGTTGGTGGTTTGAATGGAGCTGGTTGTGCCTTAAGAATTGTTAATGAACTGGTATTGCTTTAAGACAAAGACGGGTTATGCCTTCCGACAGGCTCAAATCAATCTGGCGTTGATCGTTCTAATACAAGGGAGTGAGCCTTGTGCTACCATGGCAGAATTCAGCCCATCCGTTCCACCCTGGCCATGAAGGAGGGATTTACAGCTAAGATGAATGTTGACACCGTAACTTTGACAACCATCCAAGTGTTGGTCTAATTGGGTTAGCTGCAGGCTTGGTGCCCACCGTACACCTGGCACTGATTATCCAAGGCTTGGCACGGAAACATTGGCACACATATTTGAAATGTGCTGATGTAGACTCTTTCAACTGTCTCAGAGTGGAGAGTGAGGGCGATGGAAAGAGAGACTTATTCTAGTGCCCTAACCTCGGTCTCCCACAGTAAGACCACAGGAGCAGGGTTTGGGTAAGCTTGTAAACAGGTACAGGGCTGACAGGACTGGTTCTTGTAGTGAGTGAGTGTTTACTGGCCTTGGTGTGGCTCAGATAGCCAGGTCTTTACAGTGGAAAGTCCACCACAGCACTGCCTGGCTGCCCCTTCTGAATGTCCCAGACTTAATCTGTCAATCATTCACCGGCACTGGCTGCAGCCTGTCCACCCCATCTAACTCTCTCCCTCCCTCCCCATGCCTCCTGCAGCTCTTATTTTCGACGGGAACACCAACCCAGCTCACCCCAACACCATAGGCTGCATCGACTCCCAGTGTGATGTCACAGAGGTTGTCCGAGGTAAGCAGAGAACAGCAGCCCTGCTGGAGACCGGCCCAGCTGGAGGTCCACTGGCTGAATCTGTTTTGAATAAACACAATCTGTTGTTTCCTAACCTGTCTTCTTGTACTTCCCCTATCTCTCCCCCTCTCCCTCCCCCTATCTCTCCCCCTCTCCCTCCCTCCCTCCAGACGCCTATGAGAGTGCTAAGATGCTGTGTGAGCAGTATTACCTAGGCGCACCTGAGCTGGATTTGACGGAGGTCAACGGTAAGACACCTCCCTTCCTCACACACACACACACACACGAGCACACATTCTTCCCAAAGCAAAGCCAAACCACAACCACCGAGACTAGTCTGTTTATCATTGTTTCACATTCCCCTTGACTCCATCTGTCTGTACACAAGTGACAAAACAAGGTCTATCAAGGTATCAGTAGCAATAAGCACTGGTTCCAAAACACCCCTCAGTGTGTTCATCCTTTCCTGTTGTTCCTTTCCAGCCAACTGCCTCAGAGAACCCATCCAGATCTCCTACATCCCCTCTCATCTCTACCACATGCTGTTCGAGCTCTTTAAGGTGAGGCGTCTCGTTGTATGAGCGATCGTCGGGCGCGCTCAACGACTTTGGTCATTCGACAAAAAAAAAACCCTAACACTCTTTTTCCTTCCCTAACCTCCTGAAGAATGCCATGAGAGCCACCGTTGAGAACCACGAAGCCCACGGCTCTCTCCCCGCCATCAGAGTCATGGTCACGCTTGGTGGAGAGGACCTGACAATCAAGGTGAGTGACATCACATCGCCATGGAGATCTTGCAATCAGTGACCTGGTTACGAGTAACCGCCCTGGACATAGTGCACATTGGCTTCTGAGCACCTTATGACAGCAAACTAAAAATAGAACTGCCAAATCTAATCTCAAACATCGTGTTGGTGTTCATTCGCTAAAATACTCCTTGTATGTGACTGTTATTTAGGTTACGTACAGGTAACTGAGTAAATCCTTGAACTGGGAGTTAATAGTTTGTAAAAGATGGCTTTGTATGCAACACAACCATATTTAGAAAGGATCAACTCAGCCCACTATTGGTTAATACAGTTCACCTCTCCCGCACTTGGAACGGCAGGGGTGGAATATGAGGTCATAACAGCATCAGAGCAGGACTGTTGAGGAAGGACACTAATGACTGTTATGAATGGGCAGGGCTCAAGCCCATTCTAATCCATATCACTCCAGGGTTAGCCTGGTCAAGTTCTCTGTGCTGTGATTCATCTTAACAACCCCTGAATGTTCCCCCTCAACTCTGACCCACATTGTGATCCCTGTGTGACATCACAATCAGGCTCAGGTCTTACATCTCTCTCCCTCGTTCTCTCCCCCCCCCCCCCCCCCCCCCCCCCTCTCTCTCTCTCTCTCTGTCTCTCTCTCTCTCTCTCTCTCTCAGATGAGTGACAGAGGTGGTGGAGTTCCCTTCCGGAAGATCGATAGGCTCTTCAGCTACATGTACTCCACTGCTCCCAGGCCCAACTTCGGGGACCACCAGAGAGCCCCACTGGTAAGACACAAACACCAACACACACACTTCATACTCTTAGTGTGACTCTTAGTTTTTGAACTCGGACGCAATCCGACTAACTCATATCATAGCTGGGTCAACCTCAGACCGGTCCATGTTGACGTTAGCCCTAACCCCCTCCTCCGCCTCTTCCTCCAGGCTGGTTTCGGCTACGGTCTCCCCATCTCGCGCCTGTACGCTCGCTACTTCCAGGGCGACCTCCAGCTCTTCTCCATGGAGGGTCACGGCACAGACGCGGTCGTCCACATGAAGGTAGGAGGCCGCGGGGCGCGTCCGCACCCTTCCCACCCCGCTCACACGGCCCCAGACGGTCTCCCCATGCCTCCTCCCACACACAGCAAGGCTGCATACACAAGGACCACACCCCTGACCATTCACCTGCTCCAGTAGAGAAATCAGTCAACTTTGGACTCTTGACACTACACGAATACACAATACGAAAACACACACACACACACCACCTCCCCGCACTTTGCTTCAACGACCACGTGACAAATCTCTCGTACGACGTGAAATAACGTTGCATGTCATTCAAGGTAACAGCGTTTATCGCTAACCTTGCCCTCCCCCCCCCCCTTGCCTCTGTCACCCAGGCCCTGTCGACGGACTCCGTAGAGAGGCTTCCGGTGTTCAACCAAACGGCGCTGCGCCACTACAAGGTGAACCTGGAGGCCGACGACTGGTGCGTCCCCAGCAAGGAGCCTCTAAACCTCGCCGTCTACCGGGCCTCCAAGTGAGGCTGCGGCCTCACACAACCCCGACCAAGAGGCCCGGCTCCCGCTGGGCACGATGGGACCATTATGCTGAGGCGGCGCTGGGCGTGAACGCCGCGAAACGCGTCCAATCCTGGAGGAAGTCAAGATGTGATGAAAGACCCCCCCCCCCCCCCCCCCCCCCCCCCCCCCCCCTTGATTGGACAGCTTTAGCCCCCGTGAACAGTTATGGTTTCCTGTTTCAGGGAATCTCGCTTTCTTGTCGTTGATTTGTGTGCCTGTGAAGGGAGGTTGAAAGATATAGCCAGTACCTTAGAAGGCCATTGTCCAAAGTGACATTAGAGTCAACCCTAGCAAGTTCAAATGTGAGGCATATTGTGGGCAGTAGGATGAGGATAGTCCACCCAGGCCAAGGCCCAGAGCAGGAACTTCATAGCCCAGATAGAGAGGCTGGAGGTGGGCTGGGAGGCGTGGTAGACCCAGGAAAAAGTCATGATCCGGGGGAGATGGATGGTCAGAGACATGGGAATGTAAGAAGTGCTTTCGTTTTGGATGGAAAAAAGATAGACAGTGTCCAAGTTTGGAGGTTTGAAATGCAGTCCAGTCGAGAGATTGGTTTGACCCTATCCACATTTTGAAAAGCTCAGACTATTAGAGTCCTTATCAGAGTAGGAACAAAACGACTCCTACGTGCAATGTGGAATGGAGTGAGCGGTTATCAGTGTTTGTGACAAACAGCCCATGCCCTGACTCAGTCAGGGCAGATATGACAGGCTGTGACCTTTCATTAGGATGGACCTTTTACAAGGTAACAAACGATCAAAGGGTCTCCTGTTAGTTCAAAAGTTTCAGTACGTTTAAAATGGCCCACATTTCAAGTCAGCTGTAGTACTTAGAGCTTGTTAAGTGCCAATGCATGAAGACTAAAGATTGTACACAAATACTGTATAAGCCTATTGTGATTTTGTCAGGAAATATAAAACATTTCCTTAATGGACCTATTTTGGTGTGATATGGTCAGTGGTACAATATCTATGCAACTTATTTCCTTTGCTTGATAAAGAACCTGTATTGCATAAGAGACAGTTGAGAATGTATTATTTGATGTGTTTGGGATATAGTTCCATGCCTTTGTCGTAACAGGCAGTGTTTTTCGTGATGCCTGCTCTATAAGAGTTAGTTACTGGGGCCACTGCAGCAACGGTTTGTCCTGTTTGTTTGAGCATAGAGCACAAAATGGCTCCATGTGATCTTTGATGCAAACATAGTGTATTATGTGTGTGTGTGTGTGTATATACGTGCCTTGTTGGAATTGACCTAGAAACTGTGTTTCTATCATGTGCCAAGTAGCCTACTTTTTGGGTTTATTTTGGTTATACTAAACTTTAGTGGAAAGAAATGTATATTTGGAAGGTGATCTATTTTTTTAAATAAAGTTAATTCAAAATAAACCATGTTGGATATAAAATTATTTATGTTGTCTTGATTTGACAGAGTTCTGGTCTCGGTTAAACTGTCAGTGTCAATGGTTAACCACCAGTCTTGTGTGCTGTTCTCAGTACCAGTGTAAGCTAAGGAGTCCCAAGTCGACGCTACCATGCTGTTCCGCTGACTCAGGTTCGGTGTCAGCATTCTCTCTCCTCAGTCACCATGAGCAGGAAGGCCGAGCAAGCTGTTCCTGGGTCAGCAGACAACAGGCACTTTCTAGCAGAGCCGTGGATGTTTGTGTGAGTCATCGTACTGTATCCGTGTACGATAAGGGAGAAAGGGGGTGGAGACCCTGCCCGAGGAAGCAATCAATCTGTGCTGCTGTCAGACGGTGGCCACCAGCCAATCACAGGGACACAGACAGTACAGTTACATAACTGTCTTTGCGAAGGGGAAAAACAAGGGGTTGAGAATGGTTCTGGCCGGGCAGGAATAGCAGAGACAGAGAGTCAAAAAGTCAATGAGTGTACTGTTTTAATGGTTGGATATGGATAGTTGCACATGGGCAGATGTGATACTTAATCCTACTTTACTCAGAGGTTAAATGCTAGTTTGGATATTGGTTTGATTCATTAATTCACCATATTACAGTAGTAGCAGTTAAAATGTGGTTTTGCTCGATGCTGTTTGTTGCTGTCTGTGATTTGGGTCCACCAGTTAGTAACTCCTTAGAGTTTTATAAACGTTTGATTTGCAGACAGACAGACACTGTTTCAGGAATATGACATCCAAGACGTAAATAAGTGATGGTCATAAACACCAATGTGTGGGAACCTCTCCTGAGGGGATCCTGTGCTGAGAGAGAGAGAGAGAGAGAGAGAGAGAGAGAGAGAGAGAGAGAGAGAGAGAGAGAGAGAGAGAGAGAGAGAGCGAGGGAGAGCGAGGGAGAGCGAGAGAGAGAGAGAGAAAGAAAGAAAGAGAGAAAGAGAGAGAGAGAGAGAGAGAGAGAGAGAGAGAGAGAGAGAGAGAGAGAGAGAGAGAGAGAGAGAGAAGAGAGAGAGTATGAGTTTGTATCTGTCATTGTGTTGGTTGCTCCTAATGCCAATTTACACAGTGTGTAAACACATTAATGAAAGAGAGTGCAACCCTGATAGTTATCAGAATATTGATAAGACAAGCCACCACAAGTTCTTAAAAACATATACTCCAAGCCAATAAAACAATATTTCATGCCATAATCAACACACACCTAAAACACAAAGATCTCTCCTCATGTAAACTCACCACAGTCCAGTGTTTGTCAGGAGATACTTATGGACAAAATGGGGACTTTGGCTTCCATAAAGGGATGTGTGGGTGTGTGGGTGTGTGGACTGTGGCTGCCATGAAGGTGTATGTGTGAGAGCGCGTGTGTGTGTGTGTGTGTTTGGACTGTGGCTGCCATGAAGGTGTGTGTGTGTGTGTGTATGTGTGTGGACTGTGGCTGCCATGAAGGTGTGTGTGCTCAGAAAGGGACTTTAGCAGAACAAAACGATGAACATCTCCCAGCTCTCGTTCCCGCCTCACCCCCCTCAGAGAGAAGAGGGGGGGGGGGGGGGGGAGTGCAGGAATACAGCACACAGACATGCAGAGCAGCGATGACACACAGGGAGTCTGCCTGAGGGTGGAGGTCAAGGTCGAGGGCAGGATGTGTTCCTGCCCCCCACCAGAAGGTCAGACCAACAGGCACAATAGGTTCTTCCCCAGGTCCTGGATCAGCACCGCCATGACTAGGTGCCTAGCAGGCCTCTCTCACTGTCAGGAAACCTCCCACCCCCTCCCTCACTGTGATCCACTCCTATATCCCTAAAACATGGGGATGATTCACTTCTGAAGTAGTGTAACCAAAGAAAACCCAAATGTTTTTTGTGTGTATGTTTGTTTTTTAGTTGCTAGAGACGTTCTACAGCAACCAAAGTGTTTAGACACTTGCGTCCATCACGTTCCGTGACACAGTTGGAGACTTGAGGCATAACGAGGTGTCACTTGCACAGGTGAGGTGTTGCTAGCACACGTTGTCAAGGATACAGCAAGCAATGTCCCTGAGTGTCGAGTGTTGATGTCACGGTGCCTGGTCGAAGTGCTGAGTTTGCAAACTAATAAGGGATGATCGGTCTGTCCGAGCAGGTTCCCTGAATGACAAAATGAAAATCAGAAATTGTTGCCCAAGAAGGTTTTTCAAGGAACCTGCTTTGGTCTGATGATTCGCAACAATAAATATATAGAGCAAGGGCAAAAACAGGCAAGTACAAAAGTGCAAAAGGGCAAAATGCATCAGTGACAAATTAACAAGAGAAGATAGGAAAAAGTGGTATGAGAATCAGTGTGACTAGGATAACGGGATGGATGTGTGTGTAGGAGTGTGTTCCCTGTTTGTTGCTCTGCCAGTGTATGAATGTGACCCTGTTTGGTGTTGCTGCAACAGCTGAAGGTATCTTAGCACCAAACCACACCATGTAAACCCAAGGTTTGCCCTACATTTGATACTGTTTATAGCAGCGTAACACATGAGCACGATGTAAATACCATTTGTTTTTTTAAGTTCACAGATGACTGAATTCCCATATAAAATTGTTCATTGAAGGGATAATATGAATGATTGGTTATCAGGTATGTGGTACTGTGGTATCGTCAAAGCTCATCAAACACCAGCGAAGGTCAGTGTGTGTTGCTGTGTTGTTCGCCTGCTCGAGGTCCTGTTTCTTGTTGAGTACCCTGAAGAAGACAACAGGTTACTATGCACCCAGGTAGCTAAGGGGTAGTCAAGGAGGAGGAGTATGATTCAACACTTTCTGTCTCACCTCTCCAGTTGTTCAGGCCACTTGACCCTAGTGCCGAAGTGTCACTGATTCCGCTCAGCCAAAGTCCAAGGCTGCTGGCATCACAAACGTCTCAGAAGAAGCAGCTGATCTGTTTACGATGAGCCTAAATACACAAACCCTGTTCGGCTGGCCTGACCCCATTGATTTGGAAGAGTAAACAGTAAGGATCACGTCTTAGTTTGACTCGGGCAAATGGCCTTATCTTATTGGTTCACCTGCTTGTGTTTTTCAAAAGATTTTCTGGGGGCAGTTTTGACCCATCTGACTCTCGTTCCTGCTAGCGTCTTCACTAGCTACTTTTGTTGTCGCTCGATGCTTCGTGTTACGGCACAAACATGGGTTTCATGTGCTGGTTTCTGGAACATCCTGAGTTTCCTCTCAGTGCGGAGTGTACCATGTGACCTGCTGGGGTGGCATCCCTCGTTGCACAGCCCCGTAGAAGCACATGTTATCAGTGTCAGGAGATAAGGATTGTGTCAGAGGGATAAACCTGTACTGTTTGTCAGTAAACAGCCTGTGCAGTCATCCAACCCACAACGTCTGGGTGAACCTGAACTTCATTTCACCCTCGCGACAAAGTAAACATCTGTCAGACAGTCCTGCAGGCTTGTGACCTAATGTGTCCTGTGTTACCTGAGATGTTAATTTGGCGAAAGCTGCCAGAAATTGGTCAAACAAATGAGACAGTTCAGTTTGTACGCTGCTTTGAGGGAGACCAGGGCAGCCAGGTGGATTTCCCACAGATTGAGGACTTGGCTCACCACTCCTAGTCAGGTCTGGATTCAACACATGCTTCTCAAGAGCGTCCAAGTAGAGTACAGGGCATCAACAGAAGTGCAGTGATGTCTTTTGGCGAAGCAGTGTGGGTGATTGTCAGCAAGTGTGTATGTTTTTCAACCTGGCCAAGTGTGGCACAGTTCAAATGCTGGTTATAGCAGCGGTCAGTCCTAAACGGTCTCCTGTCCAGTTTTACGTCAAGTGGTCTGGGATTGAGTTACCGTGGTGACGTCCACACGCCAGCATTGTCCCTCTCCTCTGTGATGTCACAGCTGTACCAGGGACTGTGTTTGTCACAGCCCGGAATGTATTTTATGACGCAGGCACACGCTTCCATCCCCTGGCCAGCTGGAAGACACAAGTCATATCTGTCTGGCAGACTGGCATAGCTCTGTAGTCAACACCTGTCAAGCGGAGGCCTTTTTTGGAGGGAGCGTCCTGGAGGGAAAGTCCTAGAGATACGAGCCTAGAACAGAGGCTGGGTCTTTGTAGCAACAGTGGGATGTCCATCGGTGAAAATTCTGTTTTCATGACGACTCCAAGCTAGGCTGTGTGTGGGATCCCTGAAGCCGAGGTGTGAAGCTGTCCTCGGGGCCAACCTGCACCCCCGGAGCAGAGCGCAACCGCACCGGTCGAAGAAAACCACTTTCAAACTTCACACACATTCTACCTTTGAATCCTCATTAAATCTCGGTTCTTCTGGGTTTCTGGTTTTGGCACTGGGTCTTATCATGACCTCTGACCCCAGGAACGGGAGGTGGAGCCATCCCTCAGACCAACATTGACTGTAAACAAAACAAGCTGCAACCTCTCACACAAGGCCCTGTGTTCTCAGAGGAGAGCATCCCACTTTTGCTACAAAGACCCAGCCTCTGTTCTAGTCTTGTATCTCTAGGACTTTCCGCTCCCTCCAAACAAGGCCTCCGCTTGACAGGTGTTGACTAGAGAGCTATGCCAGTCTGCCAGACAGATAGGACAATGTGTGCCGATGTGTGACTAAATTCTGGGCTGTGATAAACACTGTAAACACTGTAAAGTCCCTGGTATAGCTGTGACGTCAGAGAGGAAAGGGACAACGCTGGCATGTGGACAACACCACGGTAACTCAATCCCAGATCACTTGACGGGAAGCAGGTCAGGAGACTGACCACTACTATAAGCAGCATCTGAACTCTGCCACACTTGGCCAGGTTGAAAAACATAAACCCTTCTTGACAATCACCCACAATGCTTTGCCAAAAGACATCACTGCACTTCTGTTGATGCCCTGTACTCTGTACTTGAACGCCCTGGATATATGAATATGTTATATATGATCTAAATTGGCATATCAACACGATCACACAACATTTCTAGAACCATCTAAAAAGGGAGAAATTAACAAATAAAAGTTGTTAAGAGTATGTAATCAATGCAGGACCTGTATGAGCCAGGAGAATGGAGGAGTAAGAGAAGGTGGACTCCAGTCCAGTAAATGTGTAAATGTCATACTGGATACCAGTATAGTTAACCTATCTCACATACTGTTATTTAGTTTCGTAATTTTCAGTATTGTGACAATACTCTGTCAGTCAATTCCATGTCATTTAAACTTTTTTTCTCAGTCTTTGAAAGTCTGTTTATCGTTCTCCTCGTGGATTCTATTTAAGTTGTAATGGTGTGATTCATAGTGGAGGTACAGGAATATCCTTCTCTCTCATACTCAGTAGATAGCCAGCCTCTTGGCTTCGTGGAAACATGAGGCCTAAAAATAAAAAGCTCCTTAACATGACTACTATCAGGAGTCAGGCGGCTGAGCAGTTAGGGAATCGGGCTAGTATTCTGAAGGTTGCCAGATCGATTCCCGGCCGTGCCAAAGTACGTTGTGTCCTTGGGCAAGGCACTTCACCCTACTTGCCTCGGGGGGAATGTCCCTGTACTTACTGTAAGTCTCTCTCGGATAAGAGCGTCTGCTAAATGACTAAATGTACTATTCAGTCATATCATGCTAGTTACAAGCAGTCAATTCAATTTTTGTAATATTTGTCCATGTTTTTAAATCCCAAACTGAGATATATATGCATAAGTGAGAATAGTTAATTATATAGACTCACAGTTACCCACAAGAAAACATTGTTCTAGAGGTATTGAGTTGGGTTTGAAGGGACATACTGCCACTTGGTGGAGAGTCTTGGTAGAGAATGACTTGCGCCAACTCGTAAACCATATAGACAAAAATATTGGTACACCTCCACATTACAGGATCTTTTATGGCATCCCTCTCTACATCCATAACATGGAGCTGGTCCCTCCCTTGTAGCGCCCAAACGAATGCTCTCCCGGCTGAATGTTATGGCAGCAAGTGGGGGGGTGACGCCAGATTAATGCTTATGGATTTAGAAAGGGATGTCATATAAACCCCTGTAGGGCCAATGTGTAGGCGTTCCAATACTTTGCCTATATAGTGTACATGCATAGATGTATTGGTGGCGGCCTCTAGTGGTTTATCTCACACCAGGGAGGGGACACTAGCTCTCTGAGTTTAATGATCATTATGAACTTATATTCCAAATGTATGATTATGCACCAGAATGTGTCTGTGAAAGTGAGAAGAGGGTTGTGGAAGTCAGGGCCGGTGAGAGCTCCACCAGGTGATAAGGAGATACATCAGGCCACATAACTCTGTGGGTCTAGAGGAGGAGACAGAACCGGTTTCAGGCGGTGGAGGATGTATCCCCTGGAGGAGAAGGAAACCGCAGCCGTCAGAATGTGTGACCGAAAAAAAAAAAAAAACGAAATTATCTATGACCCCACCGTAACTGCTTCCCAAAGGAGTTAAATCTTCAAACGATGGTTTGGGGTAGTTATATCATCCCTTCACACTAATCTGGAACCATATTTTCTGATTTAGAGCCATCACAGAGCCAATTCAACAGAGGTTACCATTTCTGACAGCCGTCAGAATGTGTGACCCGGATAAAAAGCCCTCCAAAAATGTGTAACCCCACCGTAACTGCTTCCCCAAAGGAGTTAAATCTTCAAACGATGGTTTGTGGTAGTTAGTTCATCCTTTCACAATAATCTGGAACCATATTTTCTGATATGGAGCCATCACAGAGCCAGTTCCACAGAGGTCACCATTTCTGACAGCCGTCAGAATGTGTGACCCAAAAAATAAAATAAAAAAAAGATCGAAATTATCTGTGACCCCAACGGAACTGCTTCCCAAAGGAGTTAAATCTTCAAAGGATGATTTGGGGTAGTTATATCATCCCTTCACACTAATCTGGAACCATATTTTCTGATTTGGAGCCATCACAGAGCCAGTTCCACAGAGGTCACCATTTCTGACAGCCGTCAGAATGTGTGACCCAAAAAATAAACTAAAAAAAAGATCGGAATTATCTGTGACCCCACCGTAACTGCTTCCCAAAGGAGTTACATCTTCAAAGGATGATTTGGGGTAGTTATATCATCCCTTCACACTAATCTGGAACCATATTTTCTGATTTGGAGCCATCACAGAGCCAGTTCCACACAGGTCACCATTTCTGACAGCCGTCAGAATGTGTGACCCGGATAAAAAGCCCTCCAAAAAATGTGTAACCCCACCGTAACTGCTTCCCAAAGGAGTTAAATCTTCAAACAATGGTTTGTGGTAGTTAGTTCATCCCTTCACACTAATCTGGAACCATATTTTCTGATATGGAGCCATCACAGAGCCAGTTCCACAGAGGTCACCATTTCTGATAGCCGTCAGAATGTGTGACCCAAAAAATGAAATAAAAAAAAGATCAAAATTATCTGTGACCCCACCGTAACTGCTTCCCAAAGGAGTTAAATCTTCAAACGATGGTTTGTGGTAGTTAGTTCATCCCCTCACACTAATCTGGAACCATATTTTCTGATATGGAGCCATCACAGAGCCAGTTCCACAGAGGTCACCATTTCTGACAGCCGTCAGAATGTGTGACCCAAAAAATGAAATAAAAAAAAGATCGAAATTATCTGTGAACCCAATGTAACTGCTTCCCAAAGGAGTTAAATCTTCAAAGGATGATTTGGGGTAGTTATATCATCCCTTCACACTAATCTGGAACCATATTTTCTAATTTGGAGCCATCACAGAGCCAATTCCACAGAGGTCACCATTTCTGACAGCCGTCAGAATGTGTGACCCATAAAAAAAGCCCTCCAAAAAATGTGTAACCCCACAGTAACTGCTTCCCAACGGAGTTACATCTTCAAAGGATGATTTGGGGTAGTTATATCATCCCTTCACACTAATCTGGAACCATATTTTATCATTTGGAGCCATCACAGAGCCATTCCACAGAGGTCACCATTTCTGAAAGCCGTCAAAATGTGTGACCCATAAAAAAAGCCCTCCAAAAAATGTGTAACCCCACCGTAACTGCTTCCCAAAGGAGTTATATCTTCAAAGGATAATTTGGGGTAGTTATATCATCCCTTCACACTAATCTCGAACCATATTTTCTCATTTGGAGCCATCACAGAGCCAATTCCACAGAGGTCACCATTTCTGACAGCCGTCAGAATGTGTGACCCATAAAAAAAGCCCTCCAAAAAATGGGTAACCCCACCTTAACTGCTTCCCAAAGGAGTTTAATCTTCAAACAATGGTTTGTGGTAGTTATATCATCCCTTCACACTAATCTGGAACCATATTTTCTGATATGGAGCCATCACAGAGCCAGTTCCACACAGGTCACCATTTCTGACAGCCGTCAGAATGTGTGACCCAAAAAATAAACAAAAAAAAAGATCGAAATGATCTATGACCCCACCGTAACTGCTTCCCAAAGGAGTTAAATCTTCAAAGGATGATTTGGGGTAGTTATATCATCCCTTCACACTAATCTGGAACCATATTTTCTGATTTGGAGCCATCACAGAGCCAGTTCCACACAGGTCACCATTTCTGACAGCCGTCAGAATGTGTGACCCGGATAAAAAGCCCTCCAAAAAATGTGTAACCCCACCGTAACTGCTTCCCAAAGGAGTTAAATCTTCAAACAATGGTTTGTGGTAGTTAGTTCATCCCTTCACACTAATCTGGAACCATATTTTCTGATATGGAGCCATCACAGAGCCAGTTCCACAGAGGTCACCATTTCTGATAGCCGTCAGAATGTGTGACCCAAAAAATGAAATAAAAAAAAGATCAAAATTATCTGTGACCCCACCGTAACTGCTTCCCAAAGGAGTTAAATCTTCAAACGATGGTTTGTGGTAGTTAGTTCATCCCCTCACACTAATCTGGAACCATATTTTCTGATATGGAGCCATCACAGAGCCAGTTCCACAGAGGTCACCATTTCTGACAGCCGTCAGAATGTGTGACCCATAAAAAAAGCCCTCCAAAAAATGTGTAACCCCACAGTAACTGCTTCCCAACGGAGTTACATCTTCAAAGGATGATTTGGGGTAGTTATATCATCCCTTCACACTAATCTGGAACCATATTTTATCATTTGGAGCCATCACAGAGCCATTCCACAGAGGTCACCATTTCTGAAAGCCGTCAAAATGTGTGACCCATAAAAAAAGCCCTCCAAAAAATGTGTAACCCCACCGTAACTGCTTCCCAAAGGAGTTATATCTTCAAAGGATAATTTGGGGTAGTTATATCATCCCTTCACACTAATCTCGAACCATATTTTCTCATTTGGAGCCATCACAGAGCCAATTCCACAGAGGTCACCATTTCTGACAGCCGTCAGAATGTGTGACCCATAAAAAAAGCCCTCCAAAAAATGGGTAACCCCACCTTAACTGCTTCCCAAAGGAGTTAAATCTTCAAACAATGGTTTGTGGTAGTTATATCATCCCTTCACACTAATCTGGAACCATATTTTCTGATATGGAGCCATCACAGAGCCAGTTCCACACAGGTCACCATTTCTGACAGCCGTCAGAATGTGTGACCCAAAAAATAAACAAAAAAAAAGATCGAAATGATCTATGACCCCACCGTAACTGCTTCCCAAAGGAGTTAAATCTTCAAAGGATGATTTGGGGTAGTTATATCATCCCTTCACACTAATCTGGAACCATATTTTCTGATTTGGAGCCATCACAGAGCCAGTTCCACAGAGGTCACCATTTCTGACAGCCGTCAGAATGTGTGACCCAAAAAATAAACTAAAAAAAAGATCGGAATTATCTGTGACCCCACCGTAACTGCTTCCCAAAGGAGTTACATCTTCAAAGGATGATTTGGGGTTGTTATATCATCCCTTCACACTAATCTGGAACCATATTTTCTAATTTGGAGCCATCACAGAGCCAATTCCACAGAGGTCACCATTTCTGACAGCCGTCAGAATGTGTGACCCATAAAAAAAGCCCTCCAAAAAATGTGTAACCCCACCGTAACTGCTTCCCAAAGGAGTTACATCTTCAAAGGATGATTTGGGGTAGTTATATCATCCCTTTACACTAATCTGGAACCATATTTTATAATTTGGAGCCATCACAGAGCCAATTCCACAGAGGTCACCATTTCTGACAGCCGTCAGAATGTGTGACCCATAAAAAAAGCCCTCCAAAAAATGGGTAACCCCACCTTAACTGCTTCCCAAAGGAGTTAAATCTTCAAACAATGGGGTGACTCCCTGTTAAGCCAAACTGTCTACATAAAAATAGATACAGGTAGGATTAAAAGTAGTACTGTTTGGTGATATGAGACAGGGGGCCCTGTAATGGGGTAATAGTAGTAGTAATTGGTTGTCCAAGATGTCAATCATTAATTTGATCCAATCGCGACAATATTTGCATACGGTAAAACCATTCACACCTCGTTTACTGGACCATTCTGACTTTGTCTTACAATGACTTCAACTACTTCAATGTACAAGCCACACGTCCCTCGACTCTTCAGGATATGCTGGCAGGATCGTATCACCTCAATTGGCTCAGGTATGTTTTTTTTTTTACTTCTATCTCTACATTGTACATGGGAATTTTGTCTTATTCTTTTTACCAAGACAAAATACCCATGTACAATGTAAAGATATTCTATCCTTTTGTTCTGCCTTAAACGAAATCCAGGAGTCTGCAGCACATATGCTAACTAACTATTCATTTTAATGTAGCTTACTCCTAAATACATTTCATGCATTGAAATATGGTTTTAATCTTTCATAACATTAAAGTTTTAGCAGCACAACCTGAAAACGATAGTACTGTTAAACGATCTATTCTCTTTTGTTCAAGGTCGCACTGTTGCCATCTGGGGGGACAGCATAATGCGCGGGGTGGAGGTGGCAATCCCAGAGGCTTTAGCGTGGGTACACCCGGGAACCTCACTCCAGAGGTCGGCACACCAACAGCTGCACCACCTCACCACCGTCAGTGGCCCGCTGCAAATAATTATAAATATCGGAACTAACAACGTAGCGCAGAGGGATTCTCCTTATGATATCCTCAGGGGAATGCAGAAACTGATGGACAAAGTTAGGGAGCGGTACCGGTATGAAGTAAGCTTTGCCGTGTGCTCCATTCTCCCCCGGTGTGAGGGAATGATAGCATTATACTGCTGATCAATGCTGCTATACCAATCAATATCTAATATGAATATGTAAACACACATGTTTTGTAATGCTAATAACTAAGATACAAATATTGAATGTGATCAATTGATTTAATAAAGTAACAGATAAGAAACATTGAAATGTAACTTTGGTGTGTGGACAAGAATGCAGATGTCAGGCAAACTGACTTGGGAGGCGAGTTTGTGACGCTCAGGGACTGGTGTGAGCACAATGAGCTAGTCAGCTCATGGGAGTAAAAGTGTCAACTTGGGAGATAAGGTGATGCTGGGAACATAACTCTTCTCTGCTTCAGGACGAGTCAGACCGGACAGTTCTTACTATGGATAATATGCCCCCTTCCCCTGGAGACCCTGCCCCCCCCCCCTTCTCACTGGATGCCCCCCTTCTCCTTGGAGCCCATCTGCCCCTTTACATCATCTGACCTAGGAGTGGTCTTACCCTCTCCCCTTCCCCTTGAAGACCCCACCCCGTATATCATCAGGACCTCGAGATGACCTGCTCTCAACTCTGGAGAACTCAAACCCCCCCCCCCCCCCCCCTTGGATTGCATCAGACCTGTGGGTCTTGTCCACCCCCCTCCCTGAACAACACCAGACCTGTGGGTCTTCTCTGCCCCCTCCCTCTCCTAACATCACCAGGTCCGTGGACTGCCCACCTTGCGCCAGCATGAACGCCCTGGACATTTAATTGGTTAACAATAGCCACCCCAAGGTCTCCTGACCAATGGCCACTCACCAGACCTCCCTCTCTGGGGAGTACAAGATCTGTCTCCCAAGGGCGGGGAGACAGAACTTGGGAGGGGCAGAACTTTCTCTGATATTCTGTCACAACCACTTTCTCAACGAAGGCCTTCGTTCGTTCTAATCTTGTACTCTGTCTTGGTGGGACGACTGCTGTTGCATCATCGACTGATTCATTGTACTAGACTACGGACATCTTGGTGTATTGTTTTCATTGTGTATCTTGTGATTGCATCATTACTAATTAAACTACAAATAACTTGGTCCGATGCTTAACCGTGTATCATTCTTCCTCTCAACACCCAGTTTACACTATCCTTAACACCGGCCGGTGGATGATGCTACCTCCAAACACGTAGCTAGGGAGCAGTACCGGTATGAAGTAATCATTTTATTTCAGAATGACCTCAATATATATATTTTTCCCCGTAAAAATTTTTTTAGTCCTTAGGATGATGTCCAGTGATCATGTTCTTTGATGTTGAGCAAAGCTTAATTGGCACTAAGGCTCTTGACTTTCGTGTGCATTCCATCACTTGAATATGAGAGCTTATGCCAACATACTGTACAATTTTGAAGTAGTGGAACGTAAAAAAAACAAACGAAAATCACGTCTAAAAACTGTATTTGTGACAACTAATAAAGGTAACTGAAATCTGACTTCGGAATAGTTTAAGGTAGGATACAAAACGCAAATGTTTGGTCTGTCCACCCTAGTTAGGCTGGATCCTTTGCTCACAGCCACAGGGTCCATCTGTTCTGCCTCTCCCTCTGAGCTGGACTTGGTGAGCAGTGTCGCAAACTCCTCAGTGAGGAAAGTAGTTATTCGCTGTCCTAAAAGTCGCTAGTGAAGGACTCAAATTTATTGCGTCTATTCCAATATGTGATGATGGTATTCAATGACACAAATATGTGTTCTAGAAAGAGTGGTCTGGAGTCGCAGAGGTCCGATAATATCAGCTTTAATGCAGCAGTTGGAAGTCAACAAGTACAGAGCTCGGGGGTTGTCTACTTTTCCTCACCCGCAACAGAGTTTGGGCTGGTTCACGAAGTCCAACTGACTCTCTGCCCCTGCCCCAGAATATATTATACAGTGCAGTAAAACAAAAAACACAAGAAGACTGGATTGAGCTTGTTCTCCTGTGCAGTAGGGAGTTGTTCTTGTCTACGTGTCCCACCTGCTCGGGTGCTGTCTCAGCCCGGTTTCAAGGTCGCTTCTGAAATGGAGAGATAACAACACAAAATGCAGCCTCTTCCCACACACCCTGTGTGACACACAATGTTTAAGCCTGAGCACACTTTTAAGTTCATAAGACATACATTTAATAAGCACAATACATAAGTTGTACGAGCATTGTTCCCATTGCTATATTCACTAGTGCACAGTGCCTGTGATGCATTCGGTGATTAAGATGTCACAGATATTAATAACTGGAATTATGGATAGTGTCGTGCCTGTGATGCAGCTGTTGATGACAGTTTGGGAATTGTACTGTAATGTATTAAAAATTCTTTACTAGATGATGTCATCGCCTGATTTGTATAATTCTAATAGCTAGCTAGCAGTGTTGTGCATGAACGTTCAAAATAAAGCGTTCATTGAACACGTTCATTATTACGAGAACGATGAACTGAATGCAACTTAATGACAAATAATGAATTTGAACGGTGAACACGTTCATATCTGAGGTCTAGCTAAAACGTTACGGAATGTTTTCATTCTCCTGATGAGAGACGGTGTCTAAATCGAATGCTTGCACTGTCGTTGCTCAGTGCCCGTAACATTTTCGCTATGTAGCGTAAACTAAACCAACTAACTCGACTTTGCATTGTTACCCATGATTCATCGCACACCATGTAGACCAATCAAGCAACATATTCCAAGACAACAGCTCTCGGTCTAATAAAAATGGCAAGTGAAAGAAGAGACGCAGACTCAGCGAAAAAATCTGATGAACCTTATTTTTTTTTGCTGGATTTTTACAGTCCAGTGTTTCCCACACATAGACTAATTTGTGGCGGTGCGCCACAGAATCAACACCGGCCGCCACACATTGCGTTTCGTAAAACATTTTTTTTTATCGCTATTTAGGTTAAAACACGCAGCGTATTCGTTCAGCTGCATTTCCTTTCCCCTGCTCTCCCTCCGTCTCTCTGTCACTCATGCGTCTTTCTCACATATGCACACAGTCACAACGTCAGCACACGTTAGCAACAATGCATACATATGCCGTTCTAGTAAGACCGACAGCTATATCAGCGAGCCTTAGCGTTGCCAACTTAGCGATTTTGTCGCTAGATTTAGCGACTTTTCAGACCCCTTTGGCGACTTTTTTTCAAAAAAGCGACAAGCGACAAATCTAGCTTCTTTTCTGGAGTTATTGGTGACTTTTGGCGACTTTTTGAGGTGAAAACACGTATCGCTATGACTCTTCACAACGAGCAGCGGGTGCCTGCGCGGCCCCTCCCTTCCCCGTTTCCAAGCACTTACAGGCGGCCTCATTCCTCGCGCAGAAGTCCCTCCCAGCTGTCTCCTGTTAGCAGGTTAGCAGGAGCTAACAGGAGACGTTCACGGCTCAGCATCCAAGCTGCAAATGAATCCGCGTCCCGGCCAGCAAGCTGCCGCTGACTGATCCCGCCCCCTGACGTACAGTCAGGGCGGGATAATGTATATTTTCTTTGTCTAAATAAAATAATAAAATCACTGCACTAAATAAATCACTGTGTTATATATAGTTTGACTCACACTGCCTCAGGCTCAGTCACTCACTCACCTCATCCACTGTATGTGTGTGCCTCTGTGACACAAACTTTCTTTACCATGTCTAAACTTTACCAGCAGAAATACAGAAAGGAGTGGGAGGCAAACACAGCTTTTAAGGGATGGTTAAAGCCATTTATTGGAGATATTGGACGAGCATACTGCCATTACTGCAAAGTGGATTTCTATGCTAAAATCAGTGATGTGAAGAAACACAGTACAACCCTAAAACACATTCAAAAGGCAAAGCCTTATAACTTAGCAGCACAAACAACGCTGCCATTTATGGTAGGCAAAATTGATAGCTCCAAAAAGGCTGAGGCTACCATAGCATTAGCCATTGCTGAACACTGTTCCCTCCTAGCATGTGACCACATTGGGGAAGCATGTAGGTCAGCCTTTTCTGACTCCGCTGCTGCTACGCATTTCAGAATGCACAGGACTAAGTGCACTGAAATGATCAATGGTGTCCTAGCACCTTACTTCTTGAAAAAGTTGATGGCAGATGTGGGTGAGCAGCATTTTAGCCTCCTCCTCGATGAGGCCACAGACATCAGTGTGTCTAAGTACCTGGGTGTTGTCATCAGATACTTTAGTGAAACTAAAGGGACAGTGGTATCTACATTTCTGGGGCTTGTTGAGCTGGAGGGAGGAGATGCACATTCTATTGCCCGTGCTGTGGTGGCTTTTTTAGATAAGTGCTCTCTTGTTAAAGAGAAGCTCCTTGGGATAGGGACTGACAATGCCTCTGTAATGACAGGGATAAATAATGGGGTCCATGCAGTGCTCAAACATGAGTATGGCCTTAAAGATCTGGTCCTCATCCGTTATGTGTCACTCCCTGCAGCTTGCTGTCACCCATGCATCGAATGAGACGATCCCACGCAGTGTGGAGTACCTTGTAAGGGAGACATATAAATGGTTTTCAGTGTCTCCCAAACGCAGGGAGGCATACAAGGCCATTTATGAGACCATTAACTGTGGGGAGAAACCATTACAGATCACAAAGGTGTGTGCCACACGTTGGCTCTCTATTGAGCCCGCAGTCTCACGCATTTTGGACCAATGGGAGGAGCTCAAGCTGCATTTTGAGGTCACCAAGTCAAGTGAGCACTGCTACATGGCTGAGGTGTTATACTCCATGTACAGTGATCCTCAAAATGTGCTATACTTGACCTTTCTGAAGTCAGTGCTGGGAGAGGTACAGTTGGCCATGAAAGCGTTTGAGGGAGAGCAGGTCGATCCTCTCAAGCTACTTGACAGCTTGGTGAGCCTCATTAAGTCTGTGAGCAGCAGGGTCCTGAATCCACTGGCAAAGGTGGATGTCTTGAAAGGGCCTCTCGATGGATACCTAAGTCCTGTTCCATACCTCGGTTTCCTTTTTGATTCAAATGCAGCTGAGCTCCACCTTGCGCCTGACGATGAGCAGAATGTCAGAAAACGGTGTGTCGCCTTCACTATCTCCCTCACCAATGAGCTGAGGATGAGACTGCCTGAGAACATGGAGACATTGAAACACATGTCAGTTTTCAATGTACAGGAAACTCTGAAGCACAATAAGAGCCCAGCAGAAATGGTCACATTTGCAAAGCTCCTTGGCTTCTCACCTGAAGCAATAGACAAGATTGTCCAGCAATGGCGTACCATCCACCTCAGTGTCTGGACTGAGAAAAAGAACACGCTGAGCTTCTGGAGTGAGATTTGGAGGTTCAGGGACGCAGCTGGTCTCAATCCATTCCAGGAACTCGCCATGGCTGCTGTGGCTGTGTGGTCTTTGCCACACTCAAATGCTGAAGTTGAGAGAGTGTTCAGCCAGATGAGTGTGGTGAAGACCAAACTCAGGAACAGGATGTCCTTGCAAACCCTGAACTCCATCCTATACATCAGATATGGATTAAAGCTGTCAGGTGAGGCTTGCTTTGAGCACCAGCTGCCTGATCACATTCTGAAACTGTTTGGAACCTCACCTGCTTATTCATTCAAGGCAGCTCCTTCAGCTGAACCTGCAGTGGAGAGCCTGAGTGACAATGAAGAGTCACTGGTTCTGTGAGCTAGCACAGCCTGTCTGTGTTTTTGGCTTCAGACCTCCCTCCACACCTGCAATTAGAGCAAGACTAGTTAACATCATCACAAAAAAAGTGTTAGTTAAAAATGTTCATATATAACTGTGACTTGTTTTAGGCTCCTAAGTGGACCATAAGGTTAAAACAAAGCTAAAGAAGAAAAAAAACATATTAAAAACAAAAAACTTAAAAATAAAATAAAAACTTGAATAGGCCTAACTGCCAGAGTGGGCAATTTAAATTGTTAATGTATATTGTACACAACACATGTTATGTTTAAATGTTACCTGTTGTAGGCTCCTACGCGGACCATAAAGTTAAAAAACAAACTTAATTAAAAAAAATATATATAAAAAATAAAATTAAAAAAAAACCTAAGTAACTCTGCCAAAGTGTTCCTTTTTGGTCACTTTTGCCGGTCCCAAGCCCGGATAAAGGAGGAGGGTTGGAATTATTAATTTGTATTTCTAAACATATTTGAGCTGTTCTTACCTGTCTTGCACAGTCCATGTCCATGGCGTTTCTTCTAAGGTTCTTACCTCATTGTTCTCTTGCTCACTTTTCGCGCGAGCGGGAAACGTTTCAGTGACGACGTCACGACGCCGTGCTCCACCAATCAGAGACGTCGGTGTGACGCTCAAGGATCATGGGTAGTGTAGTTCTTCTTCCAGAGATCGCCAATAAACTATGTTTTTCTTAAAACGAGGTTGATACCATGCAAACTTGTGTCATGTACAGTACCTTGTATCAAGTCATATAAGTCTCCCTTAGATGGTGATGAAATTAGGGCTAATAATCTCTTAGAATAGGTCCATGATAATAATCCGCTATGGCTATGGAGAAAATGAATGGGATTTTTACTTCCGGGTATGCAAATTAGGCAATGACGTCATCTAGCGACTTCTAGCGACTTTTAGAACAGCCAATAGCGACTTTCCTCACTGAAGAGTTGGCAACACTGGCGAGCCTTCAGCATTAGTGCCGTAGCTAAAAGTCGAGGAAAGTTGAGGCTACTTTTCGCTAGGTACCTTACTCACATTTACATTTAGTCATTTAGCAGACGCTCTTATCCAGAGCGATTTACAGTACTCGAAGTTTCCCCTTCGTTATTTTGGTGAGAAGTCTCAAGAGCTAGCTACTTACCCGGCGTCATGGAGCCGACCAGATAAATAGTTGTTTAGCACTAGCGTTGCTACATGCATAATGCAGAAACGATATGTTAGTTTTTGTTAATTTTGTGAAGGTGTGAATCATTTTGAATTAATATGTAATGTAACAAATTATTGTGTTACAAATTATTATCAAAGGAATTATTACGACCCCCCCTCCCCGCCACAATTAGATTTCTAATCTGTGGGAAACACTGCAGTCTGATAAAAAATTCAGAGAGTAAAAAAATCTCACCTTTCTGTGCAAATTGTGTCCTCCTGTGCTTAAAAGCAAGTCCAGATGTCAGCCTTATCTGCATCTAATTCATGAGAGGTATGAACTTGCACAAAACTCCTAGCTAGCTAGGGTTTCACAATATGTAACAGAGGCACACACACAGTTGCCGAGGCAAGTAAGTGACTAAGGCTGTGTGAGGTAAAATGCGATGATTTATGTCAGTGAATAATCATTTAAATGTATATATTTAAGTGCAGTATTAATTTCGCTCTGTAAGCCAGGGCGGGAACAATGGTGGCTTAACGCATGCGTGATTCATTTGCAGCCTAGATGCGGAGTGTGTGGTAGTGATGGGAAGTTCGGTTCTTTTTACTGATTCGGTTCTTTGAATCTCGTTCAGTAAAATGAACAAATCTTTTTTCGAGTCATTTGTTCATTTCAGGGGGGGGGGGGGGGGGGGGGGGGGGGGGGTTGGGGGCTAGGGGGCTATACGTCCACTGCAAAGGACGTATAGCCCCTATACGTCCACTGTAGGTTAGTGCATGACATGTGCACCAGCAAATACTATTTCAAAATAAATTCCTGCATTAAAATAATGTATCATGAGTTTGTATGATTTGGTCATGTATTATCACACTAGCATTTAATTATCACGTCAAACAATTACACTGCACTAAACTGTAAGTGTAAATGTAAAGTGAAAATAACAAAACCAGTCAGTATGATGACTTGAGCGAATATCATTCATTCACGTCTTACTAAAACAGCGGCCACGCAAAAGGGAATAAGGAAACTGTTTCCTCTACTAAAAAATACAATGCGGGTCACGTGAAAAAAGGATCCAAAGACTCGTAGAAAGACCGAGTCGGGGAAGGAACTAATCATTCGTTTCCTCTAGCTACAGAGCCTATGCAGGTCACGTGAAAAATGATCCAAAGACTCGTAGAAAGACCGAGTCGGGAAAGCAACGAATCGTTTGTTTCCTCTTGCTACAGCCTATACAGGTCACGTGAAAAATGATCCAAAGACTCGTAGAAAGACCGAGTCGGGAAAGGAACGAATCGTTCGTTTCCTCTAGCTACAGAGCCTATGCAGGTCACGTGAAAAATGATCCAAAGACTCGTAGAAAGACCGAGTCGGGAAATGAACGAATCACTCGTTGAGAGGACTCGTTACTCCCGAGTCCTTATAAGGATTCGTTCAAAATGAACGAATCGTTCAAGAACGACACATCACTAGTGTGTGGTTCTGCAGCAAAACACCAGCAAGTCTCCAACACCATTTTTTTTTGTCACAGGACAGACAGATTTATGGTGCAATTCAGTGAAAACGTTCAACAACAACAAAAATCAAATACGGTTGTCACCCCTTTTAAATAGCAGATTTCACACTCCACAAATTCGTAATTTTTCACATACAAAATGTTGATTTACTAAACAAGCATTTTTACTGCGTATTTGTGAACTACACAGATACCTATTGGCTGCACGACCTCAGCGTCCAAAAGTCGCTAGTGAGTTGCTGCTAAAATGTGAGATCCTGAATATATCCCAAACATGGACCTAAAGTGGGATGTTCTACAAAACCCGTACAACAATATTCAGAAAGGACTAATGAAAAAACTAACTCTTGATCAGCAAAAAAAAACATAACAAATAATCACCTTTACATACATTTTTATCAATATAGCTAATTAACTATCAAAGTCAGTGTGTTTGCAAAGAAGAAACAAAAGTATTTTGGCCAAAATTCATGATGTGGACAACTCATTCCTCCACTTCTGCAATTTTTGTTTCCCACATTTATCCAAAACCCAACTCACATCCAACCAGTCAGGGTCAAACTGAGGACAGCTGCGATGTTGCTCAGGGGTCCAAGTTCAAATCTATAACGACCACGATGATAAAAAACGAGAAGCAGGGATGACACAGGAGCCCAGAGGAGATACATCAGTATGGACAACTCACACTCCCTGGCATCCTAATGACTGACTATGTCGTAACCCAAAGATGTCCCATAATCAGGCACACAACCATTGACACGGGAGACGACGATATACCAGAGGGTTCTGTTGACCGAAGCGTCCGGATCACCCTGACCTAGGAGGGAGATGCACTCCTGGACAGAGGCAGTGAGACCCTGTGGTCCAAACACAAGTCTGCTTTACTAGCATACTCATAGGACAACAGACTTCCCAGTCACACAAGGGTGTGTGTGTTTTCTCCATTAACCGACTATAATCGATAGTCCACCATGTGACGTGAGGTCAAATGCTGTGATTTATTTCAGTGTGACAGTGAAGAAACGTTTACATATATGTATATATATATAAATGTACGTACAGTATTTATTTTGCTTTGAAAGCCAGGGCGGAAACAAAGGTTTAACAACGAAAAATTACGTCAGCCACCCATTATATTTTCCAAAATAGCAGATTTCGCACTCTATAAATACATGATTTTTGCCATAAAAAGCATTTTTACTGCGTATTCGTCAACTACCCAGATAGCTATTGGATGCACGATTTTAGCGTCCAAAAGCCGCTAGTGAGTCGCTGCCAAGAAGTGAGATCCTGAATATCTCAAACATAAACCTTATGTGGGACATTTTACTAAACAACCCGTACTATAATTTTCAGAAAGGACTCTAAAGAAAAAATAACAACACTTGATCAGTAAAAAAACTAAACAAATCATTACCTTTACATACATTTTTATCAATATAAGTAGTTAACTATCAAGCCAGTGGCCAAAATTCATGATATGGACAACTCATTCCTCCACACTCGTCTGTTGTTTTTGTTTGTCACATTTATCTAAACCCAACTCTCATCTAACTATTCAGGGTCAAACTGAGGACAGCTGCGATGTTGCTGAGGGGTCCAAATTCAAATCTGTAGCAACCACGATGATGGGGAACTGGAGAAGGAGACCAGAGGAGACACGACAGCATGGACAACTCACACTCCCTTGCACCCTAATGACTGACCATGTTGTTACCCAAAGATGTCCCATAATCAGGCACACAACCATTGACACGGGAGACAACGATTTACCAGAGGGTTTAGTGGACCGAAGCGTCCAGATCACCCTGACCCAGGAGGGAGACACACTCCTGGACAGAAGGAGATCCTGTAGTCTGCATTACTTGCATTCTCACAGGAGAACAGACTTCCCAGTCACATGAGGGTGTGTGAATACATCCCAGAAGACAGTTCTGTTCTGCATTAACCAACTGTAATAGAGTCCACCACAAACACCAGGCCATGGCCTGGTGAGTGAGTAAGTGACTGACGCTGCGTGAGGTCAAATGCTGTGATTTATTTCAGTGTGACAGTGAAGAAACGTTAAATAAATTGTATTTTGACCTGGAAGCCAGGGCGGGAAGAATGGTGGCTAGGCGCATGTGTGACTCATTTGCAGTCTGGATGCGGTGCGTGTGGGTCTGCAGCACACCAGCGAGTCTCCAACGCTGGAAAAAGTCGCTAGATTTGTCGCCAGATGCTTTTGACAATAAGTCACCAAAAGTCGGCAGATATATCGAGAAAGTCTCAAAGTTGGCAACACTGGTTTCCACGCCTGTTTTGATACAACAATCCACAGTCCATGTCTTACAGACAAACTGCCTTGCTGTTGACATGTCCAGTGAAGAAGAGACTGGGAAAAAGGGAAAGTTTTTCTTTTAATATATTTTTTTAAGAGGAAAGTAACGTTGTTATTGGTTGGACTTGACGGTTCTGAAAAGACGTCATTAGTCCAAATTATAACAGGTTAGTAAACTGACTTGTCTGACTCTTAACATGTGTCAGAACACCAGTGTTGACAGTGTTCTCCTGTAGGTCGCATACCAGCAGAGTTGCCTTCTGATGATGTCTCTGAGGCTACCAGCAGGGCAACCCATTGCACACTGAGTCCGAAATTCGTGTCCAAAATGTTCGCGCGCTAGAAAATAAATACAACCTCATGTTACGTCAATCGCGCTTGCACACTGCCTCCAAAACTTTCATCCGTCAAAAAAAAGTTTGGATCGGGCTCGATTTTCTGCGTTTTCGCTAGCTCGCTAGGTTAGCGTTTGAGATGCCAATACTGCCCATGAACCCCGCAGGCGTTCACAAGACGCCGCGCCCTTACAATTCTGTATGCATTAATTTGCCGGGATACGACTACGGTATTCTTGACACTGGATAATGTTGTGATATACAATGGTCGTCCTAGGGAAAATCAAGAGGATCCTGTGAAGAACCCGCCTCAACGTTGCCAGAAGTGAACATCCTGACAAAAGACCAAGGTCATTTCCACAGAAATGTATCACTATCACCGCTGGGTTTTTGATCCGGCGTTCTGCACAGCAGCGGCACAAGCTGCTCCCACCGCATCCCTCTTTGGCCCATACAGCGAACACGGCACTACAATCCCAGATTGCTTGCGAACCGCTGTTGCCGTGTGGCGTGCAGGTGGCGTTGAAGCCAGTAGACGAGTGAACTGCCGACAATCCAGACCATTGGTTGCTCTTTTCTGTTTGTGATGCTTGCAATGACAGATTTGACGGCAGATAATGGGTTGGATACACAAATGAGGAAGGGTTTCCCTTTTTTTTAAAGGGCATAGGCGCATTTGACCCCTTCCACCTGTCACTCGCTATAACATGGCCGTCTACCTGATGTCTATTAGCCAAATAGCTTACAGTAGCCTATATCCCCATTCATGCAACCAACGAATACGTATTGGTGATGGACCATATTATGAAAATTGCACATTTTGTGGGTATTTGGGTGGCTCTGAAAAGAGCCTGTGTGTTATTTCGTATAAGCTGTGCATACACTACGCTCCTCAGGTCGACCAGGACATTCCCGAGGAACAACTTGTTCCCCCTCCTGTACAGGTTAACCCCGTCCCTCCAGAAATGGTCCTGGTCATGGCGGCTGTTGCTGTTGGCGGCTACAATTTTGCCCATGAAGCCGGCCACTCCGGCATTCACAAAGCGCCTTGCCCGCTCAATGCCATAGGCACTTTGGCCCCTCGCCTGGCTCCGGTACACTCTCCGCTGGATTATGTCGGAGAACAGCACCATGGTGTCAGGGAACATCTAGTGGATGCAGTCGAGGTCCCACCTAACGCTGCGCTTAAGGCTACATCCCAACTGCGACCCAAGATTGTTCCCCCCGAGATTGATGATCATCATGGCAGGTGCCGGCCCTGCGCCCAGTGAAGAAGTGGCACGAGCTGCTCCCACCTCATCCCGCGTCGGCCCATCCAGTGGACCTGGCAGTCCAGCCCATGGGTTTGGGTGAATCTTGCAGGCCGGGTGGCGGTCAGGTGGCACTCCAGCCAGTGCACTAGTGACAATCCAATAATCCAGATGCTGGATCGAATGATCGACAGCTAGCTGGACAATAGGGGACCCCTTAATCTGCAATTCATTGTTGCTAGTTCTAATCAGATGTGCTCTAATCTGATGTGCATTTAGCCTCTCCAGTTGGGGCAGGGCAGGGTCCCCGTTAATAAGGGGGACCACAACAGATAACCGGAGGAGGTGGGAAAAGGTTGAGGGTGAAGTCCGGTTGTTCATGGAGGTATGGTCTCCAATTCAGTCCTCCAGCTCGTCTGAGAAGGACAAGCTGAGGGCGGGAGAGGTCGGAGGGGCTGGGGGAGGGTGTTGGATTCCCAATTGGAAACATGGTCGGCGAGTAGGGCGTCATCGCTGGCCCCTGTGGGGTCAAGGCCAGTGTTGTCAGGGGGGGGTGGGGAGGATGTGGGTGGGACCAGAGGGGCCGCTGCTGCCTACCTCCGTGGGTGTGGCGTCAATGATGGAGAGAGCTCGGCGGTAGGTGGTGGGAGGGGTGTGGAGCGGGCCAGGGTCTTTGGAAGCCGTGACGGGGACCAAAACCAAGCCCTGGGTATTCTTCTCCACCTTTCGGAAAATGAGAGCTCAAACGCTCGGGGTGTCTACTACCGAGCACTTTACTAAGCGCACCGCAATACATACAGCGCACCGCTATACTCCGTCGCTGAGTAGTGCTGTCTCAAATGGAAGACTTAAGGCCGAATCCCAATACTCCCCCTTACCCTTAGTTTTGCGCGTTCCCGTGAGAGCTAGTGGTGTCCCAATACTCTTTTGGAGCTAGGGGAAGGGCTAAGACTAAGGGGTATACACCCCTTAAAACCAAGTAAGATCGGGAGCTTACTTGAAACCTAGGGCTATGTGAAAACTGCGCGACCGGCAACAATGGCGACCAAATCATCCAGAGAGTCCGATAAATGTTATATTATCGACTTAATTCATTGATAAAAAATATTATGACAGTCTTGTTTTGTGTTATATACAGTCATGAACATAAATATTTGCAACCATTTTCCTAATTGAAACGTTTCTAAAAATCGCTAGTTTGGTGCGTTAATGTTACAGTTCTGAATTGCACAACACTCCCGCATTTCTTTGACTAGTATGTCTACAGTTCTAAGTAAACTCCATTAGCAGTGAATTTCGTTTAATATCAGTGCATAACGCTACTTGCTTTGGCGATATCGATACGTGCTAGATGACGTACCTGTAACCAAGTGGCGTCCCATTTCCTAGGGCTATGTAGCCCTTAACCCTTACTTTCGAGGGCCAAGGGGAAGGGGTAAATTAAGGGGAAGGGGTAAGGGGGAGTATTGGGATTCGGCCTAAGTTAACCACTTGGCGGGAAGTGACGGACGCAAATCTGCTCGTAACACCCACGAAACTAAACCTGATTGTATTTATATATTGTCACTAAGCATTAATAAAAACTGAACGTGCTTCTTGCCATGTTATTGTCCCTCGTTTACCCCTTTCTCCACCCCATTAGGAAATTGCAACACGTCCATAATCGTGGCAGGAACCTCCGGCTTCTGGCTGCACTCGAGATGGTATGTAAATGTCTTTGCGATTTTGCCTTACCTTCACAGCCTAGCCTCATGTAATAGTTGCAATGAAAATTCTCAATTATCTTTGTCAGAAGTAGCCTACTTCTTTGCAGTCCACATACACACCATATAGAAATAAAACATGTCAAATCTTTATATGTCCCTAGATTTCAATTAGTTTTAAGAATGATCTACTGAAAACATAGGCATCATCTGCTTGAATTCACAGTAATAGGCCTATCTTGACTGACTGTACTTTTACTCACATCTCTGTTGTAGTTAAGTTTACCCTGATACAGAAATCAATTAGCAATGGAACACACAGTCATATTAATTATTGTTACAAACATTCATGAATTCTAATATGAATCAGAAAAGGCAATAAAAGACGACAAAAACTTAATGACAAAATGTTATTGATTAAATGACATATTAATGTAATCTTCCCTTCCCCTCTCCACACACTCTACAGCAGCCACCCAGTCCCAGGCGGCGTTGCCAAATCAATCTTTCAATGCCCCTGCTGGCATTGTATTTTGATGGCCACAGTGACCTGAGGTTGGACTTCAGGCTGTCCAGGGAGTCCTTCAGTGCCCTCATGGCTGTGCTGGGCACTGACTGTGACCACGGTTGGGGCCCCGAGATCTCCTGCCTAGTTTTTCTTTTCTGGCTTTAGCGCCACCTCCTATTGGGTGGTGGACAGGGCCTTCAACATGCCCCGGGGCCTCGGTTCACCGGGTGGTGCACAGGATGAGTGCACAGATCGCTGCGCTCTTGTCCACAGGTGTCCGGCATCCCTGTCAACACACCCATGTGGGGCCCATGTGGGTTGTATATGGGCTAGTGAGTGGGCCCCATATGGGCTGCCCACATGGGGCCCAGTCAGTTTTGTCATGGGGTTCCATAGGGGCCCCATGTGGGCAAGCCCATATGGGCTGAAGGTGGGCTTCGGGTGGGCCCTAGCTAAATCCCACATGGGCAACCCAGGTTACTCCCATCTAGGACCCACTAGCTGGGCCCCATGTGGGCTGATTATGGGTCCCTGATAGTACGTACCCTATGGTGATTTATTTAAGTTACAATAACAAAGAGACCAGTAATACAATTAATTACATTTTTATTTGTGTTAGAATGCAAAAAAAAATCAGTAGCACAAACATAAATTCGGTACCACACAAAGAATGATCGAAAACTTGCATAAACCTTAACCTTATTTCACACATTAGATTTTTTTTTCATGTCTTTCAATTATAATTTTATCTATAAATGTTTAAATATTCCACATCATTTCTATTAGAGTTCAACAATTCCCTACAGTTCATAGTTAAGACTATTTCTTACTTTTCCACATCTTCATACTCCTTTAGCTAATTCATATACATTCAAGCCATCAATGTAGTTCAGCTCCAAGTCAAATACTATTTTTACAGTTTTATGTTTTTTATCAATGTCTTTCAACTTATTCATCATTTGATGCCTAAGCCCATCTAGCCCAAGTGAGGCCCATGTGGGGCCCAACTAGACGTGTTTGCAGGGATCCTACTGCAGAGGAACTCCCACGCCTAGGTGCCCGCTTCGCCCGTCTCATTGTGTCACGGCCACAGCTGTGCCCAGGGTTCGTACGGTCATGGAAAACCTGGAAAAGTCATGGAATTTTAAGATGGTTATTTCCAGGCCTGGAAAAGTGCTTGAAAAAAATTTAATCCCAAAAGTTTTGGAAAAGTCATGGAAAGTTGTTATAATCATATTTTCATGTTGTTTATTTACGCTGAGTTTTAAATAATTCACATGCGTTTAAAAGAAATACGTTCAAAATATAAGCAGGCATACGCTTTCTAACTGAAAAGTTAGATGGCCATAGCAACAGTAACTCAGAGAAGCGCGATGGATAATTCAAAGTGCCAGGAAAGTGTAGCTTTAACGATGATTGGCTACAAATGGAAAGATACATTAAACAGACAAAGACCCGGGACGAGCAAAATGTCGGTTGTGTGGTGGAAAATCATTCGACATTTCAAACATGGGAGGCGGCATTAACTAGCCATTCCAAAGGTAGCAAACATCAGAGCGCTGCTGCTAGCAAAGCGCAGAGATGGGTGCTGCTAGCAAAGCTACAGCAGCTCCCATCACCGGCTTTCTCACCACAGCGAGGTCCAGTGCTACGCCTAGCAGCAGGGGTCGATAACCGATGCTGTGACAAAAAATGAAGTCCTAACTGCGGAGGTAATGTGGGCTGAAGGGGCTTATTTTCCCGACTATGACCGGCGTTCTATACATTATGCCGCACACGGCTACTTGCCAAAAAAATAACTTAACACAGTGTGTCTTTTTACAATTTATTTGTTGCCGTTCGTAGTGTTGATCAGCAGAAAAATAGTTCGACGTTGAACTATGGAAGCAAATCGTGACCAAAATTCAAATGAAAATGCATTTCCAGAAATGCATTTTCATTTTAAGAATGTGGCTGCATTATTTGACTCATAAATCAAATTAGTATTCAATCATCCTATTTGCATTTTCATTTTCTTCTTTAAGACTGCTCATTCTTTCCCTTAATTAAAATGAAAACGAAAAAGACATTTGAAATTTAATTTTCAAAATATGCCCCAGCAAATAGATACCAAAATTCAATTTGAAATGTAAAATTTGAAAATGAAAATGCATTTCCAGAAATGCATTTTCATTTTAAGAACGTGGCTGCAAAATCGTGACCACAATTCAAATTCAAATGCATTTCCAGAATTGCATTTTCATTTTCAAGAACGTGGCTGCAAAATCGTGACCACAATTCAAATTCAAATGCATTTCCAGAATTGCATTTTCATTTTCAAGAACGTGGCTGCAAAATCGTGACCACAATTCAAATTCAAATGCATTTCCAGAATTGCATTTTCATTTTCAAGAACGTGGCTGCAAAATCGTGACCACAATTCAAATTCAAATGCATTTCCAGAAATGCATTTTCATTTTAAGAACGTGGCTGCAAAATCGTGACCACAATTCAAATTCAAATGTATTTCCAGAAATGCATTTTCATTTTAAGAATGTGGCTGCATTATTTGACTCATAAATCAAATTAGTACTGATTAGTACTGAGCGGACATTGCATTTTCATTTTCATGTTCTGCCCGCAAAGAACTGCCCATAATTCGAAAACGAAAATGCATTCTGAGCGGCGCAGTAGAGTGACGTCAGTAGCCGCTCTTCTTCAGCTCCCTTCTGACCGAGCTACCCATCTTGTTCGGTAGGGGGCGGTGTGCACATACGCATTGCATTACATGACAAATGTGCCGGGAAATTGATTGAATTGCCGGGTCTTTAGAGGACGCATCATAGATCATGGCGCTCCCTCAAATTGTGCAGACACTGATAGAATTAGCTGAGCTGGTAGAAACTAATAATATATCTGAGTCTGATGCCCGTGACCGAGTAGAACAAGTCACAGAGAGCTTGGCTGCATACTCTGCCGTCACAGACGTACACATTAATGAGGTTGCCATAGTAAACCTCTCTTCAGTCCTGGAACGGCTGGATGCTGTGGAGCCTCAAATGGGACGGGGACGACCAACCATCCACATCCCGTTCGAGTCCATCGAAAACTATTTATTAAATGGTTTAAAAATAAAGGACATAGCGGAGCTGTTGTCGGCCACCAGACCATCCGTCGGAGGATGCAAAGCAACGGATTTATGGAGCTAGAAAGCTGACAAAAGTATCTGAATTTGAATATGAAAGATCTGAAATATTTGTGTGTCGAATTTCATAAAACTGAAATATATTGCTGTTGAATATATAATATCTGAATTATTTGTATGCCAAATTTAATACAACTGAATTATTTTGATCCAAAAATAAAACATTCTAAAATTCAGATTGCAGGAATTCAGATTCTTGAAATTCAGATTGCGGAAATTCAAATTCAGATTGCGGAAATTCAGATTTTGTCTGAACCAGGCCAAAGGTGAAACAGCTTGCTTTCACAGGAAAAAGTAGACCATTTAATAAATAGTTTTCGATGGACTCGAACGGGATGTGGATGGTTGGTCGTCCCCGTCCCATTTGAGGCTCCACAGCATCCAGCCGTTCCAGGACTGAAGAGAGGTTTACTATGGCAACCTCATTAATGTGTACGTCTGTGACGGCAGAGTATGCAGCCAAGCTCTCTGTGACTTGTTCTACTCGGTCACGGGCATCAGACTCAGATATATTATTAGTTTCTACCAGCTCAGCTAATTCTATCAGTGTCTGCACAATTTGAGGGAGCGCCATGATCTATGATGCGTCCTCTAAAGACCCGGCAATTCAATCAATTTCCCGGCACATTTGTCATGTAATGCAATACTTATGTGCACACCGCCCCCTACCGAACAAGATGGGTAGCTCGGTCAGCAGGGAGCTGAAGAAGAGCGGCTACTGACGTCACTCTACTGCGCCGCTCAGAATGCATTTTCGTTTTCGAATTATGGGCAGTTCTTTGCGGGCAGAACATGAAAATGAAAATGCAATGTCCGCTCAGTACTAATCAGTACTAATTTGATTTATGAGTCAAATAATGCAGCCACATTCTTAAAATGAAAATGCATTTCTGGAAATACATTTGAATTTGAATTGTGGTCACGATTTTGCAGCCACGTTCTTAAAATGAAAATGCATTTCTGGAAATGCATTTGAATTTGAATTGTGGTCACGATTTTGCAGCCACGTTCTTGAAAATGAAAATGCAATTCTGGAAATGCATTTGAATTTGAATTGTGGTCACGATTTTGCAGCCACGTTCTTGAAAATGAAAATGCAATTCTGGAAATGCATTTGAATTTGAATTGTGGTCACGATTTTGCAGCCACGTTCTTGAAAATGAAAATGCAATTCTGGAAATGCATTTGAATTTGAATTGTGGTCACGATTTTGCAGCCACGTTCTTAAAATGAAAATGCATTTCTGGAAATGCATTTTCATTTTCAAATTTTACATTTCAAATTGAATTTTGGTATCTATTTGCTGGGGCATATTTTGAAAATTAAATTTCAAATGTCTTTTTCGTTTTCATTTTAATTAAGGGAAAGAATGAGCAGTCTTAAAGAAGAAAATGAAAATGCAAATAGGATGATTGAATACTAATTTGATTTATGAGTCAAATAATGCAGCCACATTCTTAAAATGAAAATGCATTTCTGGAAATGCATTTTCATTTGAATTTTGGTCACGATTTGCTTCCATATTGAACTTCATAGATGTTGAACATTCTTTAGGCTTCAGTACGCTGGGGTTGAAAAGTTACCGGACTTCTTGCGGAGAAAGATGTGAATCCGAGGCAAAAAGGCCACTTCCCTTGACAGCGGTGAAATAAGCATAGCAAAGTTCAAATGTAAGTAAAAAAATTGCTCACCGCAGAACGTTGGGAATCCCCATTTAAGTGAATGGAGCATTCTACAGTATTACGAACAGCCGTGTAATACAACTTTTTAACGTATACACCAAGATTTCACAAAAAGTTTGGTCATGGAAATTTGGTTTAAAGTCATTGAAAAGGCATGGAAAAGTCATGGAAATCCGTTGGTCAAAATGTGTATGAACCCTGTGTGCCCCCCTGGGTTTTGGTTTCGCCCTGCCCTAGTGTTTCCCTGTCTCATTGTTTTCACCTGTGTCTCGTTGAGTTCCCGTTAGTTTCATTGTGTCCGCCCGTGTCTTGTTTGTTTATGTCTATTTAGTTTCCCGTTTTGTGTCCAGTCTTTGTCTTAGCATTACCCTTTGTCATGTGAGTACTCTTCTGTGTCCCGTTTTGATGATTAGACCTCTGTTCCTCATAATGCCTCGGTACTCTCTTGCATTTGGGTCCTACCCCACCTCACACCCTGACACGCTGGGTCAGCAGCCTTCAACAGAGTGGTGGTTTGTGTGCTGCACTGTGCTCCACAACATCTGCCTCACCAACGGTGAACTGCTGGAGCCAGATACAGATGTGGGGAGGGCAGCAGCTGACCAGCCAGCACAACAACCAGCACCTCCAGAAAACGTCTCTGGGGCAGAGAACTGAAACACGATAGCCATCCAGTGCTACGCTCCAGACCACAATTACATTTAAATGAACATTAAATGTTTATAGGGGGTTCTGAACAGCAGAATTCACCTATAATTGGAATAATAATTATAGGGGAATAAATATAATAATATTGAATAAATACATTTCAATAAACCATTATTGAAATAATTATAGTTATTTCATAATAATTATTAACCAATTTTTTTTAGGTCAATATGCCTTTAAAACGCCACAACTTGTTGTCCTAGAGACCACCATAGAAACCATGAACCCTTTACCTTTCAAATGTATGCAGTTTGAAACTAAAATATAAATAAGCATTTTATAAAAATAATAGAACTAAACCCTTGCACATTTCAGTCTTTGACTGAGGTTTGAGCTCCTAACAGCCCGTCCATTAGCAAATGACAGCTACTAATATGATAAGGGTATGGTAATTCAATGATCACGATTGACTTAGAAAACTTAGATTGACCTAGAAAAGTCAAACAGGCATCGGTCCCCTAAGGGTTAAGTGTTAGTAAACAGTAAATAAATCTGAAGTAGCCAAGCTTTATTCATTTTTATGAGCGCTAAACTTCTCCAGAAGGGGGAGGAAGCGCTCCTCTCTGTCGGCCGTCTCCCTCTCTCCTCACTCTCTCTTACAAGATTAAACATCTGCAATGCCGTTTGCTTCTGGGTCAGCAAGGTGTGTTTCACAGTTCGGATGGCACTCAGAGTGGAAATGTTCATGCCACTTCTCGAGTCAACGATTTCAAGGGGCGATTGATTGCAAAACCGATTTTACCTTGTCATAGTTGAAAAATGACAGTTTGGTGTGTAAAATAGACATACAATGAACCTCAAAGTCCATTGACGCCTCTTTCCTATGCAAATCTCACATTTTGTAACTGCTCCTGTGAAACGATAGGTTTCAAAAAAATCTCTCAAACATGGACCTAAAAGTGGGACATTTTACAAAACAACCCTACAATCATTTTCAGAAAGGATTCTAAAGAAGACATAACACTTAAAAATAAAATAAAAAGTCATAACCTATATTTTTTATCAATATAACAAGCCGGCACACTGATGTATTAGACAAGGCTTTTGACCAACACTGAAAAAATATAAAAATAAACATTAAGCGATATTGTAAATAATTGTCAACAGCAATGGAAAAAGTCGCTAGATTTGTCGCTAGTTGCTTTTGACAATAAAATGTGCAACGAAGGTTTAGAAAGTCACCAGATACAGCGAGAAAATTGCTATGTTTCCCACACTGGTTTCAACGCCTGTTTTGCAGACATCCCCTGAAGGGTCCAAGTTCAAATCTGTAGCGACCACGATGATAGAAAACCGTAGTGTTATGTTGGACCAACTGGCTACTGGGGTGTGGACCCAAATGCACGACTCCACTGAAGGTCAAGTTGACTGGTTTATTGAATTGAGGTGAAGGAGAGTGAAGGAGATCCGGTGGGGCAGGCAGGTGTGGCAGGCAGGCTGATGAACCGGAGGATGTGGTCTGTAGCAGGCAGAGAGGAAACAAGGTTTTAGGACGGACTAGATATAGTACCATGTACTGGGAGCCGATACTACCTTCTGGACGAAGCGTTGAACTGGCGATGAGTGACAGGAAAACCGGGGTTGAAATACTGTGGTGCTGATGAGGGGATGGGTTGCAGGTGTGTCAATTACACAGGAGGAATGGAGTATGGCATGAAACCTGGAGCCGGCACAGAAATCCAGAAAACAGAAATCCCGGCCCGGATTAGGCCGGGGACATAACACGTAGAAGCAGGGATGATAGACACAGGAGACCAGAGGAGACACGTCAGTATGAACTCACACTCCCTGGCACTCTAATGACTGACCATGTTGTTTCCCAAAGATGTCCCATAATCAGGCACACAACAATTGATATGGGAGACAACGAAATACCAGAGGGCTCTGTGAATCAAAGCGTCCAGATCACCCTGACCCAGGAGGGAGACACTCAGACCTTAAATGCTACAGCCTCAATGTCATTCTGTTCATGAAGGTCTCCTCTACAGGACTATTAAAACGGCTAACATTTCCCAGCTGTTTTTTTTTGTGTTTTTTTATAATCGAGATATCGATATGTCTGAGGAGTGCCTGTGATTTACTGAATTCTGACAGTAGCTACCTAGCTTGGAATGCCCACGACAGACTTGAGGTTATACTGGCTTTGTTTTAGTTTTACAGTCCTACAAGTGTGATGACATGGTTGTGTTTTTAAATTTGAGGTACATTGGGCTTCATATAACATTTACATTTTGAGTATACTTGCATTTTGCAAGGTTTCTATAAAAAAACATATGTTCGTACTCGGAAAAAGGCGCCTTTTTATATATTCCCCTCAACTCTGCTATCTAGGGACATTTTTGTGAACTGATCTGCATTATCTTCCAACACATGCTGAGACAATTATATTTCACACAGATTAAATAACAAATTTAGCCAATCCCAAATATAAGTAGGCTACTGTGTGAACAGTGTTATAAAGGACATTTGGATTTGAATGAGTGATAGTGATCAGCTCAACGTGACTTTCGCTAAACGCATTAGTGAGCGTTTATTTTGGGGTTATTTAGCTATTATTTGGGGTTATTTGGCTCTTAAAACAGCTTTTGTTGCTTTTAGGCGGGAGTATGTCTTTTCAAGATCTTGCTCAGAACCAAGAGGACATTCCAGAGAAACATTTTGTTGCCCTGAAATGTAAATGAACGCCGTCACTAAATTACAATCCATATTATGATGGATGTTGTTGTTCTTTATTCCACCCATTCCCCTATCTGCCAAAAAGGCTGCTATGCCGGTATTCACATGTCGTTGGGCCCTATCAATCCCGTAAACTCTGGTACCAGGTATATGGTTTTGATAGACCCAGTGCTGGATTATATCCGGGAATACAAACTTGGTACTGGGGTACGTATGCATCAACCACCCAAGATCATTTCTCATTTGTTTCATGAGAATAGAAGACGTTTGTGAGGCCAGGTTGTTTCCGCCTAGATGTATGATTATCACGTCGGGACCTGGACCCGGTGTTCTTTGGCGAAGAGGCAGGAGCTATTCCCGTCTCATACCCCTTTCCCCCATCCACTGAATCTGGCACATCTAGCCGAGGGTGGCTGTGTCCCGTGGCTGTGTGGCGGTCAGGTGGCGTTCAAGCCAGTAAATCAGTGAGCTTCCGATTATCCATATGTGTGGCTTTGGAAGGAGTTGGAGTTTGTTTTCCATAACGATAGTTGGTAAGTAAAGTCTAGAGACAGATGCACTTATATTTAAACCCCCTTCAATTTTTTTAAGGGGACGAATAACTGCTTACTATTGGTCTATCATAAAACGGCGGGAACACAATTTACCAGTGACAGTGAACTTCACCTCAGTATGTGGTAGGCTGGAGAGGCACAAGTGAGTGACAGGGGATATGATCTTATTGGGTATTAATCAGAGTAAACAAACCAATTATATCCAGCTAAATGATATGCAGTTAAGCACCGTCCCCCCCAGCAACACACTCAAACACCCCAGCAACACATTTTTACACTCATACAAAAGACTAAGCCAATCAATACTTTGTTACTGTCCACCGTCAGTGAGGAGTTATTAGTTCAAATCTAATCATTCGGATTAATGTGTACAGGGCATCTTCCATTTCAGTCAAACGCATTGTCTCATTTAATACGGTACCACAACGACAAAGTATTGCAGTGGGTGCAACTACAAACCTGCTTTAAGAAGTTCCGTCTTCTAATTTAATGTACAACATCAGTTGTTGTTCAGTGATACAAATGAATACACATTGTTACTTAACATCCAAAAGTTAAAATAAAATCCTGAAATATTGCACATTCTTGAAGTTGTTTAATTAGAATTATGGGGGGGGGGTTTAACATCTGGATACATATTGTATCATGAACCCAGTATTGTGATACGTATCGAATCATGAGCCGAGTGCATCGTTACACCTCTAGTAAGGACCCCAAAAACGCAGAGTCACTGTGCATTCAAAAAAATCATGTATTGTTACCCGTCATCCTCTACAATGCTTGCTATTACAGTTCGGATGAGGGCACAAAGGATGTGATGGATGTCCCGTCCAGAGTGACGGGCCCTCTATTGTGTTACAGTCTTTGCCCCTAGCTTTCTCTCTCGAAGCCAATCAAAACCCAAAGTCGCGCTCACAACTTGACATTGGTTTTAGGTGCTGAGGCAAGTTGGTCAACCAGTTTCCTCAGACACGTCTGCATAGCGTCCATGCACTAAGTGGTCCGCTAGCATGCTGCTACACACCTTAACCAAACTGGCTAACTATCTCAACAGCCTGCACTGTCAAACCATCAAAATCTGTGTCAGTCTTTTCTAGTCAAACACTTTAAAACAGGACTATCATGGACAGCTATGTCCTCAAAGAGAGTCACTTCCCCTGTAAGAAGTGAAGCTCCATCCACCTGCCACTCTCTAAGCTTTCTGACAAGTTCCTGATACCTGCCATTCATGACCAGCACATTTTCCTTCCTAAAAAGTGCCTCCCACACAGGATCAACAACTAACTTCCCTACAAGCCCCAAGGCCCGATAACCTGCAAGGAGATGAGGAACATGAAGGTCCTCATACACAGCCTCTACTAACCTAATGTCACTTGTAGTGGCATAAGATCAATCCAAAATATCCCTACTCAAAAAATACAAACCTGCTGAGTTGTAAAAGATGACATTTGCCCTGTTTCCCTTAAAAGGAGCACTGGGAATGAAATCTGTTTCAAAAAGTTCGAAATTGAACCGGCTTGCCACTCTTTTTTCAACCACGCTCTTGAATGAGCTTGCTCACTATTTTCAAAAGGTGTACAGCTCCGCTTTCACCACAACTCTTATGGAAACAGGTGCCTTGTGCTTCCGATCTCTGCACTGCCAAAAACAATGTCTTAATAATGTCTAGACAAGGCAGTGTTTCCTTGATGGCCCAGACCATCAATGAGATGCAAACCACAGAACAGCTCATTCACCACACAGTCTTGCTTTCTCTACCTCACTGCACTGATTAAAGTCCTCAACTATGTCAGGCAGGATACTGGCTTTGTACTGAGCCAGTATTTCATTGAACCTCTTCTGTGTTAGCCCTGTCTCTCATCAGGTTCTTATTTTGAAGAAAATGTATTTCTCACAAAAATCACTAACTTCTTTACCACCACTGCTAACAACATCATAAGTCATCTCCCGCACAGTATCAAAGGTGCACTGGGCAGAACCAGATGCCTGTTCTGTCACACCTAAATGCAGAAGGTTTTGTACCATCCTTTAAATAGATGCCTGCAGTGTCGTCTTTGTGTCCAAACTTGATTGTTGCATCTGTGCAAAGGGTCAAGTTGTTCTCTGACAAGAGGTCTCTGGAGATGCTTTAACGAGACCTGTCTTACTTCCAACACCATATATTTACAAAAAGACTGGCTAGGAAGCCTTCCTATCTTCGACCTGCCAAGCTTCTGCAACACAACTTTAACAAATTCAGATGCTTTGGTGGAACTCACCCCCATAGTTGTGATCAAATCCATGTACACCTCCCTAACAACATCTGAATACCTACCATGCTCAAAAGTGGGGACATGCCCTTGTATAAACCTGTCTAATTCCTCCTGTGCAACAGCATGTTACCCTTTTCAAAACTGCACTTGCTCATTCAAACTCTGAACCTGCTATTCTAAACTACACGCTATACCACTTACCTGATCGGTCTTTCTTTTTAAATAATTAGAACGCAGTCTCCTTCCTTTTCTCAATTTTCATTTGTGATAGTCCCTGACTCAGACCGACTAACCTTTCTTCTAACTCTTCCTTGGCCACTTCCAACACACTGTTCTGAAGCCTAAGGCTCTCAGCCTCCTGCTCTTTCAGTGCTAGCATATCTTCATTCCTCTTCAACTTCTTCTTAACCAGGGATCTGGAGCTATGGTTCTCTGAGAACCTCTGACTACACTTTTCTAGCCTACATTGCAAGCTGCTGATCTGCTGATCTTAACTTAAGCCTCATACAGCTTCAAACTTCTTTCTTTTCTATCATTGTCTAACCTATCTTTCTCTTTAAGCAGAACCTCACAGTCCTGCATTAATTGATCCCTTTCTTTCAATTCCCTTTCTAAATCTACAACAATCGTGTCTACATCCCTGAGACATTCCAGTTCAGTACTAGCTACTAGCCCCTGGCTCGCATCCTGTGTACATTGACCAAAATTTACAGATTTCTCGTCAAAAGCGTCCCTTTCTCGATGTACAAATTTACGCTTCCTTGACAACGCTCTCTTGATGTATGTACTTACAGGAGCTGCCAACATTGTTTTTGAAAGTAGTAGCAAGCTGAGCGGAGCAATTTTTAAATTGTATTTATTTATTAATGATTTCGCTCTGCAATTTCGCGGGCAAAAAACGCATCACACAAATCAATCTGATTGGTCTACAATGTAGCCGATTAGGGACATGCGGTTAGGGGAAGCAAAAAAACTAATAATGATACAAATATATATATTAATATTTCTCTACTGATCTGTGCTATAAATGTAAATTCTGTATGATTCCAATCATTGTACAAATGTTTATAATCAAAATCGCTGAATTTGCGCATGTCCTGTTCAAACAGATGCCGGAGCTAAAAAGTTAATTTCAAATTACGGAACAGAAGATAACGCGATCGACTACAAACATTCAAAGCCCAATCGTTTTTTTGAACCTCAAGAATAGATTTGGCTTTGGACGAACAGCGGAGACTAAATATTAGCATGGGGGAGTGGGTCTTCTCACCCCTCATTCGCTAACATTACATTCAGTAATCGAAGTGGGCCGGTACTCACCGGTACGCAGTACCGGCACCTCTACATATCACTTTTAAGAGTACCGGCACATTTTCTTCCGTACCGGTACGCTTTAGAGTAAAATGTAGAGGTGCGAGTGGGCCTACTCTACCACTGACAGAAAGTGTCAGTGTCACAGAGATTGGTACCTAGAGGGCACTAGCACTACGTGACTTACCTCAGATCTTGACGAATCACGTAAAGGCAAGCAGTCGGCCCACCCTATCAGAAGTTCACTTACCCACGGGCGCTAGATTTGAAAGTTATCTCGACAGCATCACCCAGAAACAGATTTTTCAATGCTGTTTTCAAACCTTTCGTTTGTAAGTAGTTATGTTAGCCTGGCTTCAGAAAGGCACTAAAAGAACGCGTGTGCCAGAACCACCAACTGAGGTCCAAGTAACATCTGGTACGATTACAAATCATGATGAGCTTCAATTCAAGCCTTTGGTACAGACAAGGCGAAGCAACAGCAGTTGATGACCCTCACTTGACATTGATTTACTGCAAACTAGTCACTTATACTCTGTCACTTCAGCTACTGGTTGCACTATCAGTAACATTGCACTACTGTACCTCGCCACCAGGCTCCTGTATGGTCATTGACTTAGTCACTGATCTGCAAATTTGCATTATTGTACTGTACTCCACTTAGGTTAGAATAGGTTATAGGGTTGGAACAGGTTTTGTGCATTTAGGGTTAGTATAGTGTACTATTTATTGTTATCTGTGATTTAGGAAGTTTTAGTATTAGGGTTAGTATAGTCGATTATTTATTGCCAGCTGTATATTTAGGAAGTTTCACTTATTTAAGCTCAGCATAGATGTAAATTATGTTCCGTGTACTTATATGTTGTTACGCCAGGTACTTGCGTTGTCTTGTCCTAAGAATTTCAGAGCCCAGTCTAACCTTGTGTTGTTCTGTGTACCTGACAAATAAAAGACTGGAACTTGAACTACACAGACCCAGAAATCATCTTGTTGCATAATCCCATCTGTTCTTTATTAAATCAATTGATCACAATTGGATATGGATAATTTAGCAGATGCTCTTATCCAGACCAACTTACAGTAAGTACAGGGACATTCTCCCTGAGGCAAGTAGGGTGAAGTGCCTTGCCTAAGGACACAACGTCATTTTACACAGCCAAGAATCAAACCGGAAACCTTCTGATCAATCGCCCGACTCCCTAACCGCTCAGCCATCTGACCTTATATATGGTTTAGTACTAAACATTACACATTTTATATACTTGAGGTAGTAATTGATTTAACAGCATTGATTAGCAGTATAGTTATAATTCCTTCACACCTGTAAATAACATTCACCAAAGTAAATTACTGACACAAAACAACAACCTCATTGGATGCATGCTGTACAAAAGGGAATAAAAGTTTCTTTAGATCGCTTACATCCGATAACCTTAAACTTTTATTGGAGCATTAAATGGTCCGTGCTTCACCTGCTGTTAATAAAACCCTGCCCTCAAAAATAAACGTCGCACCAAAAATGATCATTGTGTAATACGAAATTTACAAAAAAGCAGGTGTAGACATAGGCGTTTGTTCTTTTCAGCTTTCCCACTCTTTAAAACAGTTTATGTACACAATTATACAGGGAGCTACATTACGGGCTTTGCATTCGCAGGGTATGAGGGGTTCCCAAATAGAAAAAAAAACACAAAAAGAAAAAAATTGAGGTAAAAATCGATCTACATAAAGCAAAAAGCAGGTGCGACAATGGGCGTTTTTTTCTTTTTCTTTCTGCCACTCCTCAAAACTGTTTCTGTCAAGAACGAGACAGAGGGCTACATAATGGGTCTTGCATTTCCATGGTGTGAGGTTCCTTTTCTGATCCACTTGGTCGCAACGGTTCCAACGGTTGCGACAGTTCCGACGGTTCCAACGGTTGCAACGGTTGCAACGGTTGGTCTTTGTGCCACTCCTCAAAACAGTTTCTGTCAAGAATGAGACAGAGGGCTACATCACAAGCCTTGCATTTCCATGGTGTGAGCTTCCTTGTCTGATCCACTTCGTTGCAACGTCGGCAGGACTTGCGGCCTTGTGTGGCTTTGTCTTCTTTATCTGTATTCACCATAATGGCAACAGGAACATGGTCAGTGCTCCTTCGGATGCGAACTCCTGTCTGATCCACTCCACACAGCTGGGACACCATTTCTGTCAGGAAGTTCTTGTGTGTCATAGACTTTTCCTGTTTTGTGTTGCTAATCTCACAGTGCAGGATGTAGGCATTCGTTGTTGCCATGTCCACAAAGTGCATGAACAGGGTACGGTACCAGCGAGCAGTCCTGCGGCGGGTGGAATAATACTGGAGAAGCTGGTCTGACAGGTCAACCCCTCCCATGTTCTTGTTGTAGGCGATGATGGGGGTAGGGCAGGGAATGTCTTTTACCGACCAGAGTCCATCTCCATCCTTTATTCTCCTCTTGACAGTGTCACCAGAAAACGCTGGGTGGATTGTGGAGCAAATCGACACCTCCCGCGTGTCCATCCACTTCACAAAGACCAGGGAATCCTCTCTGATCCATCTCACGGTGCCCCTCTTGGATTGAGGGTTGAGGGCATTGGCTCTGTCCCTAGGACACCCTTTCACTGTCATTTTGTCCCTGTAGGTACCACAGGCTCCAAACTTCATGCTAGCCAATCTAAGGAACAGTTTGGGGCTTGTGTAGAAGTTGTCCATGTAAATATGGTATCCTGTCCCAAGATGTGATGGCTGAATGAGGTTCATGACAGCATCATACGCCAGCCCATGCACGCTGGCTGTGTGTGATTTGCCCTTGTACACGTTGAAGTTGAGGGTGTAGCCACTCCTTGACTCTGCCAACACGAACAGCTTGATCCCCCATTTTGTGGGTTTGTCCTTCAAATATTGGGTCATGCCAGTTTTCGCTCGAGTTGCCACCATCCTCTCATCGACTGCCACTTCTTTCCTTGGGTGGTAATGAGCCTGGCAGGCGATCCGAATGTCATCCATCAGAGGTTTGACTCTGAACAACTTGTCATACTCTGGTGTTCCCTTCTTCTGATCATTTATTTCATCCTCGTCTGGATCACTGAGGTGGATGTTCCACATTAATGACCGGAATCTGTCTCTTGTCATGACGGTTTGTGGAAACGGCACAGACATGAGGTGGTTTCGTTTCCAGTAGTCCTGGATACTTGACAGCGACACCAATGATGTGTACAATAGGAGACCAAGAAATTGGTACAGTTCCTCAACTCCAACATCAGTCCATTGGTACTTAAACCCCAATGCCATATTTTTTGCTGCGCGTTTGTTGGTGTTTTTGCAGAGTGTCCTCATGGTAGCTGTGGTGAAGTACAGCTTGAAAAGGTCCATTGGTGAGTGCACTGAATGCATGTTCACTTGGGGTCCTGGTGTTCTGCGGGGCGTGAACCTACTGGGTTGTGGGGCAGTATCAGGATCTCTCTCTGTTTTCCAAGGATCACATCTGAGGTGTGGCTGTCCTGACTGGACTGGAGATCTTGACCTGATTGGACTCCTTCCACACCCCCTCCGTGTAGGCCTCTGTCTGCTCTTTGTCGGGGTTGTAGATGGCGATGGCTGCTCATCATCTCTGTACAACACACAACACAGAGATTCAAGATTATTCAAAGTTCAAGATGTTCATTGGCATATGCACAACAATTACAGTTAAGTAGTCATTGGCAAAGAAATGACTGCTCACACACACAGGGCCGGGGTAGGTAATCGGGAGAATCCACGGTAGGTTGCTTCACTTTTGGGCGGGTCGAGGATTTGTGTCGTTTACGTTTGTCACTTTAGTCTATTTTCTTTTAAAGTAGGCTACACACGTTCTGCATCCTTGAGAATTGTAAGTCGTATAACTTGTGTTGTCAGTTCTTAAGCCCATTATTGTATAAGTCTCTAGTTCTTGCAAATTTAAATCAAGTTAACTGGTGATTGTCGTTGTTTGTATTCTTCCCCTGCTACTGCTAGCTAAATTGCACATGTCTGTTGATTTGATAGCGATTGCTGCCCTTTCTCAGGTTCGTATTTTAGGTGCATTATTATGCTGAAGTAGTTTTAATAAAAGAAAGTGGGTTTATTGTTCATATTTGCTACAGAATGCTTAGCCTATAAAGCCTAATATATTTTCAATCAAAAATTATCTTAAACAAAAGGCCATTAAAACAGTAACGATCTGTAGTAGTTTAAATATATTAATGTAAAGGTTTATATCCCCTAGCGTTAATTCTTTGTTATGTTATTTTGTATTGATACATGTTTACGCTGAATGTAAATTATGTTTTTTTTACTTTATGTATCTTGTAAACTCCAAAGCATTTGACTTTGTTGAAATTGCTAATAACAATTTAAAAAAAAAGAGTTTCGGAGCTAGGAACAAGCTTCTGCGCAAGACCGGACGAGTCATTTCGCGCTCTCGCTTGCCTCACTTTTCCACAGAAATTCATGGGGGCGCCATCTTGGAAGAAAAATCTAGCCGTGTTTAACCCATGCGTCCTAGGTTTGGGCTAAACCCCGAATGTTTACAACGTCTGGCTCCGTGCCAGATTAACACTCCGATCGTTAAGCAGTCTCAAAATTGGTATCGTAAAAATACGTAAAACAAATACGTAAAAAATACAATCCCTTTCTGTAATCATAATACCCCCAGAAAAGTGCCCTGCGCCCCCAGTCAAGGCAGGCTGCATTCGGCCCTGTTTGAAAAGTGGCCCCACTCCGGGCCTGCACACACACATTATCTGTAATTTATATATGTATATAATATAATAAGCTAAATCAAAGACAGAAATATTCACAAAAAGTTTCTCACCTCTCGTTGTCAACAAATGAAGTCGGGTCCTCAATCTCATCATCTGATTCCGACGATGAACTACACAAAGTGTCCTGAAAAGTCGGGTCGTCAATCTCATCATCGCTACTTATATTTGATTCCGACGATGAACTGCACCAAGTGTCCTCGTCGTTCAGTCGAAAAAACAAGGCAGATTGATGAACGTGAAGCATTTTCCCCCCACAAAAAAACCAAAATGCACTACTAAACTACTCAAAATCTTCCAAAAACTAGCAATAATATGTCTCTCCTCTCGGTCTGTCTACTCTATCTATCCCGCAGTTGTTTTTATGTCTTTCCTCAGTTGGCTCCTCCTCCTCACGTCGGGGATCAGGAAATGACGTTGTCGATGTGTTGACGTTGTCGGTGCATTCGATATCATTCTGTTGCAGCCAGCTGACTTGAAGCTGAGAATGCCATTGGTTGCTTCAGTCAGCCGGGCTGCAGGCGGCTGTCGCCGACGCCGGCGCTGCATGAAGTTGAACGTACCTAACGTCCCAAATGTGCAGCCTGAATTAGTGATGGGAAGTTCGGATCCTTCTACGGACTCGGTTCTTTGAATCTCGTTCATTAAAAGGAACAAATCTTTTTTCGAGTCTTTCCTTCATTTCAAGTATCTGCATGTAAACCAGCAGATACCATTTTAAAAGATTTTTTTAAATGGTATCCTTGTAATAATCATTTATTTGTATCAGAAGGCGTCAGATAATTCAGGGGGAGAGAGCATGGCCTAGTCATTTGTTCACTTAGTTACTACTCTACTATCACTAAAGCATACCATGCGGTTCCCCGAGCAGCACTGGGTCACTCAGACCACACCATGGTCCACCTGATTCCTGCATACAGGCAGAAGCTTAAGCGCTGTAAGCCTGCTGTGAGGACATGTAAACAGTGGACCAGTGAGGCTATGGAGGAACTGCAGGCGTGCTTGGACTGTACTGACTGGGACATGTTCATGACTGCTACCAATAGTCTGGATGAGCTCACGGAGGCTGTGACATCATACATCAGCTTCTGTGAGGACTGCTGTATACCAACACGCACCAGGGTGAGCTACAACAACGACAAACCCTGGTTTACAGCTAAACTCAGAAGGCTGAGGCTGGACAAAGATGCAGCGTTTAGGAGTGGGGACAAGGACAGATTCAAGGAGTCGAAGAAGAGGTTTAGCAAGGCGGTGAGAGAGGCTAAACGACTGTACTCGCAGAGACTGGAACACCAATTCTCTACTAACGACTCTGCTTCTGTCTGGAGAGGCCTCAGGCAGATCACCAACTTCAAGCCCAGAGCCCCCCACTCCACTAACGACTCCCGCCTGGCCAACGACCTGAATGAGTTCTACTGTAGATTTGAAAGACAATTGGACAGTCCTGAACAACCCCTTTCCACCCGTGAGCCCCCCCCCCCCTTCCCCCATCTACAGTGACGACCCTCTCCATTCAGGAGAGAGAAGTGAACAAACTGTTCAAGAGACAGAACCCCCGCAAAGCAGCTGGGTCGGACTCTGTCTCTCCTGCCACGCTCAAGCACTGCGCTGACCAGCTGTCTCCGGTGTTTACCTACATCTTCAACACCTCCCTGGAGACATGCCATGTGCCAGCCTGTCTCAAGTCCTCCACCATCATCCCTGTGCCCAAAAAGCCCAGGCCAACTTGACATAATGACTACAGACCCGTCGCCCTGACCTCTGTGGTAATGAAGTCTTTCGAGCGCCTGGTGCTGGCATACCTAAAATCCATCACAGACCCTCTACTGGACCCCCTGCAGTTTGCCTACAGAGCCAACAGGTCTATGGATGATGCAGTTAACATGGCCCTCCACTTCACCCTACAGCACCTGGACTCCCCAGCATCCTACGCCAGGATCCTGTTTGTGGACTTCAGCTCTGCCTTTAATACCATCATCCCCACCCTGCTTCAGGACAAGCTCTCCCAGCTGAACGTGCCTGATTCCACCTGCAGGTGGATCACAGACTTCCTGTCTGACAGGAAGCAGTGCGTTAAGCTGGGAACACAAGTCTCTGATTCCCGGTCCATCAGCACTGGATCTCCCCAGGACTGCGTCCTTTCTCCGCTGCTCTTCTCCCTATAAACCAACAGCTGCACCTCCAGTCATCCGTCCGTCAAACTCCTGAAGTTTGCGGACGACACCACCCTCATTGGGCTCATTTCTGGTGGAGACGAGTCTCATTAAAGGTGGGAAGCGGACAACCTGGTGACCTGGTGCAGCCAGAACAACCTAGAGCTCAATGCTCTCAAGACAGTAGAGATGGTTGTGGACTTCAGGAAGAACACAGCCCCACTCACCCCCATCACCCTGTGTGACTCCCCAGTCAACACTCTGGAGTCTTTCCGCTTCCTGGGCACTATCCTCTCCCAGGACCTCAAGTGGGAACTGAACATCAGCTCCCTCACCAAAAAAGCACAACAGAGGATGTACTTCCTGCGGCAGCTGAAGAAATTCAACTTGCCAAAGTCGATGATGGTGCACTTCTACACAGCCATCATTGAGTCCATCCTCACCTCCTCCATCACCATCTGGTACGCTGCTGCCACTGCCAAGGACAAGAGCAGGCTGCAACTTATCATCCGCTCTGCGGAGAAAGTGATTGGCTGCAATATGCCTTCCCTCGAGGACCTGCACACCTCGAGGACCCTGAGGCGAGCGAAGAAGATTGTGGCCGACTCCTCCCACCCTGGACACTCCCTGTTTCAGTCACTCCCCTCCGGCAGAAGGCTGCAGTCCATCAGGACCAAAACCTCACGCCACACAAACAGTTTCTTCCCTTCCGCTGTTGGCCTCCTCAACAAGGCCAAGAGTTCACACTGACTTTAATGACTTCATGTCTTAAAACAATTGCATTTGCACTACTCACAATTCGTGTAATATTTGTATTTTATATTGTATTTTATACTGTAAATTGGCAACTTATATTTTATTTTATGGCAACTGATATTCTGCTTTATTGTAAATTTTATTTTAAATTGTATTCCACTTAGTATTGCTAGTTTTTGTATCCTTAGTATAGTTAGACCATATATCTAAATTTAAGATTCCTATATGTTTATTGTATGCACCTTCCTGCAAAAGCAAATTCCTTGTCTGTGCAAACTTACATGGCGAATAAATCCCTTTCTGATTCTGATTCTGACATTGTCTATTTAATTTTTATGTGGTGCTAAGATTCTTTAGGGACTCCCTCTAGTGGCTTCTGTGAGCGTTGAAAAAGAGGTCACATGATGAGGGAAAATAAACTTAGGCTGGGTTGCACCAACAAGGATTAACTCTTAAACTGAGTTTAAACCAGGTTTGTATTTTTATCCAGTTGCACCAAACTTTAAACCTAGTTTAACCTTAGTTAACAATTAATCCTGGGTAAATCTAACCCTTTGACAATCTCTGTTTAATTTCCATTTAAATCTAGATTAAATTTAAATCTGTTGCACCAGTCATTTTAAACCTAGTCTAAACCTGGATTAGCAGTTATATTTAAACCACCCCTGGAGGAGGTTTATCTCAGTTTTATTGACAACATGGCTGCATATCTTCGCTGGATGGGGTTAGAGGAAAGAGTTCCTCACAGGAAAATTAGAGATTTGTTAAACCCAATTGAATTCAATGACAACAGCGAGTTTTCACAGCGGTATAGATTTACAAAAGAGTCTGTCATATACCTAAATGGGAAGGTTGGACCAGCAATCAAGCATGGAAGTGAGAGGAATTTTGCTGTGCCACCGCTTCTCCAGCTCCTAGTAGCTTTGCGATTTTATGCTACAGGGTGTTTTCAGATGGTTGATGGAGATCTTTTCGGACTTGCAGAGTGTCCAAGGCAATTGCAAGTTTAAAGGCTCAGTACATTAACTTTGTACCAAGGAGAGAGACAACAGCTGGATTCTAAGGGAGAGCAGGTTTTCCAGGAGTAATTGGGGCTATCGACTGCACCCACATTCCCATTACCAACCCAGGTGGTGAGAATGGGGAGCTGTTTCGGAATCGAAAGGGCTACTGCTCAATTAATGTCCAAGTTGTTTGTGATGACCAGGCCCAGATCACACACATTGTTGCAAGATGGCCAGGATCCACACATGACAGCCGAATCTGACAACAGTCAACTTTGTGCACTGCTGGAGAGAGGGGAGATCTGTGGACACCTGGTGGGGGACAATGGCTATGCATGTCGCCCATCCCTGATGACTCCACTTTTGAACTCTGAGACCCAGGCAGAAAAAAACTACAACTACTCGCATATTCAAACAAGAGGGGTAATAGAGAGGGTGTTTGGGGTGTGGAAGCGGAGATTTCCATGTATACAGGAGGGACTCCGCACAAAACTGGACACTACCCTGACCATCATTGTTGCAGTAGTTGTTTTGTACAACTTTGGGAAGAGAGTAGGAGATGAGCTCCCCGAGGAGGATGAGCACCCACTTGAGGATGATCTGGAAGATGCTCAAGTGCAGAATGCTGCAAATGCAAATGGAAATGCTGTCAGGAGAACACTGATTGAAAACCACTTTGCAGCATTATTAAGGTCAGTATTGGCAGTATATTGTTATATTTTGATTGATATGTGCACTTATACAATAGATTGCCTTAACCCATACTTATTAACTAATATGCTTCTTGCTTTCTCATCCATACAGGGAGGAACTAATAAGAACAGCGAGACAAGAGGACTGCCAATTTGATTGAAAGAAACATTTTACTCCAATAAATACAAATACATTACACAATTTCTGTTTCAGAATTCATTCAAAAAACTTTCTAATTCTCGTGACTGGCTTAGATCCAGTAGCCTCTGCTTCTGAAGAGTTAGGACCTCTTTCTGTAGCAACAGGACATCTTTTTTAATTTTTGCATTTTCTATATCGAGCATGCATCTCTCCTTCTCTAATGTGAGAAGCTCCTGGTGAGAGCTAAGCTTAGGGTGCTTAGCAGGGGGTTTCACAGGTGATGCTGCTGCTTCCATGTTTCGATGAGGCTCCACTTGCTCCAGTACGATGATAGTGTCAACTAGACAAAACAAAAAAACATAGAAACACATTAGGAGGCTACCTACAACTGTAAATGCACAATGCACTTGAGGTCTCTTGAGGTCCAATAACATAGGAAATAACTAATTTAATAAATCACCATAGGCTACTAAAGAGAACATGGAACTGTTATTTGTGTAGTATGATGTGCGATTCTTTTTTTTAAATAAACATCTAAGGGGTATGTACAGTAATACATAGGCTCTAACAAATGCTTTGTAGGCAAAATAATAGCCTTTCGTCATTTTTGTCACGTTATTGCTGCAACCAACGGCGTTGGAGTTCGTAGTTACTTACTTGCAGCTTCTTTGGTTGACCTGTCATCCAATGCGCCGTCATCGTCGTAGGGGTTGGGGAGGGGTGAAATCTGCTGCGGGATCATATCAATTATCTTTTTTGACAGCGCATCCGTAGCATTAATTGGTGGTCCTCCGCCGGTTTGAAATTGGCTACGCCTCTCTTCCGCCGCATCTTTTTTTGCTTTTGCTTTTGCTTTTTTTTTCCAATTTTTCCAACAGGCTTTCAGTTGTGCCCTGTCCCTCGTCTGATTCCGGTAGAACCATTAAAGCGGTCAGCTAACTGGACCCAGCTCCTCTCCTTCTTCTCTAATGTACTGTTGTCAGTCCTTTTATCTTCTATTGTTACCCCAAATTCCTCCATTAACTCGGTCACCAACATCTTTTCAAATGTTGAAAAGTTTGAACCTCTTTGCCGTGCCATAATGTAATAGTTAGCTAACGTTAGCTGGCTAAAGTGACAGGGTTGCAACCCTGAAGTTAATTGAAGCTAACGTCAATTGATGAGCTATTTTATAGCCGTAGTGGTAGGTATAAACGGTAACTAACGGTAGCTATCAGTAACAGCATTTATTCAAAAAGCAGCTAGTTTAGGAAAAAGAGCGCATGCATTCAATTCATTTAGGGCTATTTAGTTCCGTATATGTTAAACATATGTTGTGAATTTGTTTACATTTCGTCGCAATCCATCATGGCGGACATTGAACATAAACTAATCCTGTTTTAACCCTTGTTTAAACTAGTTTAGCTAATCCAGGGTTAAAATTAAGATGTGCAACACATCTCTGATTAATTATAAACCAGTTTAAACATAGATTTACTAACCCTAGATTAACTCTAAACCAGGATTAATTTAATCCTTGTTGGTGCAACCCAGCCTTAGTAGCAAAAATACGATCCACATCTCAGTCTAGTTTAAATGCCTTTATTCAGATTAATTTCATGTAAATGCTGATGAAACAAAATACACATTTCGATTTATTTCCTGCAACAAATCAAAGTGTAATAGCATGTAAAAATGTAAATCCCATACTGTATGCTAAAATACTAATTTTCTACTACTAAAAGAACCACTGTCCCAATACAATCAATAAATGGGTGATTAGTGACAGATTTCAATCGTTTGATTGATGGCAAACTGAGAACCCAGAGGGCTGAGTGCTTTCTGATTAGAAGTACTCAGGTCTCACCACAAAGCGATAGGCATACTGGTCATCAGGGCAGGGGTAGGCCAATGACTGGCTGCTACTGGGCACCAAGGCCAGGTTGTCCTTGAAGTCTTGGACATGAGACACATACTTTTCCTTACACAGTATCAACAGCCTGTTAATGTAGCGAATGGTGCTTTGGTTGATGGTATTTTGGGTGCACAGTTTCGCTGCGGGAAGGGTCTCACAACTTGGACATTGTTGACGATTCAGGTAGACCTCTGCAGTCCAGGTGATCTTGTTGTCCTGAAAGACAAGGCTACTGTGGACAGGAGTGCTGAATTTAGCTGTGTTCGGAGAGTACAATTCTTCATGATAATATGGATGATATACAGGTCTCCTGTATGGCGCGTCATTTTTGGTATTGTTGATACTGACGCTCCATGGTTCAGCTGTGTAGATCCTGGGTTGGTAGTCAAATTCCTCCCCCTTGAAGTCCGCACGCTTCTTCAGCTTGCCAACGAGCAAGACGTTAAGCTCAAACCCCTTCAGCACACCGTCGCTGTACAGCTTCTCGTGCCTCTTGTACAGCTGAGAGGTGAGCTGCAAATCGTAGAGCTTCTCAGCAGGGATCATAGGAAAGCGGATTTGACCCAGCAGGGCTTTCTGGTTCTCCAGATCGACTGAGTTTTCCCTTCCTGAGATCCAGCTCTCCAGGGCCTGCAGGAGGAAAGCCTCATCTGGCACCACCAGGTCCGAGCGAGACAGAAGGGTCTGCAGCGCGTTTATGGAAAGATCCATCCAGGCAGGGGAGCTGGTCAGATCCTCAAAGTTCCAGGACAGGTACTGAAGACAGTTCTCCTGGAGCACGAGATCTCCAGTCTCCACAGAGTACTGGTAGAGGGCCACCTGAGTGTGGAAGGTTCTGTCCTCAGGGAGCAGCACAGTGAAGAGCCTGCCGGTATCCTCCATCAGCTGCGTCACCCCAAACTCGGAGGCCAGCTGATGGAGGCAGTGGGCCGAGGAGACAGTCACGTTGGTCTGACGAGTGTAAAGGTACCTGATGAGACGGAGAGATGAAGAACGACAACTACAAAATGAGACATACGAAGCCCAATAACAACATGCACGTCTCATCAGCAATATATGATGGAAATCCACCATAGGAAAAAGAAATGTTCGGTGGGGACTACTGTACCTGATGAAGCTAGTGACATATGTCTGACACGTGTGGCTTACTTCAATGGTGAATTTTTGGGCTTGAAGGGTCACATTGAACTGTGGGAAGAGGAAGAGGACCAGCCTGTGCATGCAGATGTGCCTCTTCTCCATCTCGAAGGAGCCATTATCCAGTGTGTTCCCAGTAGTACTCTGGACCAGGATGTCCACGTCACACCCCTCCCCAGAATCAAACAGCTGGCCCAGCTCCTCAGACAGGCCATGGCGATGGTCCAGCAGATGGACGGTGCTGCTCATATTGCTGCCTGGTACACCAGCAGGAGAACAGGAGATGAAGTACGCACAGGAGGACAGAGATATAAGGCATCATAATCCAAGACGTTTGTCAAAATGTTTCTGGCTCATTATGCATGTGATGTTTCTTATGTTGCACTACATTCAATTCCTGTAATATTTGTATTTTATATTGTATTTTATATTGTAAATTGGCAACTTTTATTTAATTTTATAGCAACTTTTATTTAATTTTATTGTATGTTTAATTTTAATTTTATTCCACTTAGTATTGCTAGTTATGTATCCTTAGTATAGTTAGACCACATATTTAAATTTAAGATTCCTAAATGTTTATTGTATGCACCTTCCTGCCAAAGCAAATTCCTTGTCTGTGCAAACTTACATGGCGAATAAATCCCTTTCTGATTCTGATTGTAATTTTATGGTGTTTGATTCTGTCCATAAGGGGGCGCTCTTGGTTTATTTTTGTGGTATGTGGCGCTCTTGGTTCACAATCAACTGACTATTATAGCCAAGAAATCAATAGAGGAATGTGTATCACTGAAGTTCAATGAGCTTACTAAAGATGTTAAACACTGCTTTGCTGTGTTGGTTGTTTTCATAACTTTACGGGACTTGGTGGAGTTAGGATGTTGATAAGCTCTCTCACAGCAACGTGATGTTTCAGATGCATGGTGAAGCGTACCGGTCTCACAAATGACCCCAGCATCTTCCTTGTGGGAGCAGTCTGTTAACGCCCAATCTTTGAAGGTACAACTGGATAAGGATTTTTCTGTTCCTTTGCAGTCCACATCATCCAGCCAAATGGATCCAGAACCTTTCACATAGAACAATACAATAACGTAAGGAAAGACAATTAATGACTTTCACATAGAATAAATTGGATCCGATACTGCATCAGTTACTGTATGGTATCACCTGCATTTCTTTTGGTTACCTGCGTTAAATAGTTTTATACATGTGTACTACCCCATGAATTAACCATGTCCTTGCTCAGCTCTGTGTATCTTTGTATTGGTAACCCGTTTTATTACTAGTACTTAGTAACTAACTTATCTGCTGTAACGGGATGAATAAATACCTACCTACCACTATGCCATAGAAGCCAAAACGTCTCTCTACTGCCCCACGGTTGTCCGAACAGTGTAAGTAAAGTAGGGGAGATACTAACCCTCTCCGTACATTCCTCCAGAGACTGCAGCTTTAGCAGCAGGAAATTGCAGTTGCCGACACACCACCTGGGCCTCTGCCATGTCCCAGCCATCGTCACACACCGTTCCCCATTTGCCGCTGTGGTAAATCTCCACTCGGCCCTCCGAGAGCGCTCGCCCCCTCACCAGCCTCACGTCGCCCTCCAGGGGAGGGCCATCCCTCACTGAACAGAGGGGAGGGAGGGAGGGGGGGGGAGCAAACTAATCAATTATATCTATTTGCATTCTATTGGAAAATAGCCATGATTCATTTATAGAGTAACATTCATATAATAAGGATGTGCGCCATAGGCTGACTTACTGAATAGGCGTCCTCTTGGTGAGACAGAGTCTAGTCCAGAGACATGAAGCAGCAACAGCAACCAAAGGAATGTGATTGCACAAGTCGGCATGTCTGTCACTGTATGTTATGTGGGTCGCTGACACAATCGAGGAAAAGGGAATTTATTAGGGAAAGGTATTACTGTTTTCACTTCCCTTTAACTGTGAAGGACATTTAGTAAAGTGTTCGATTATTAATTCTAAATTATTTAAATATTTTTTAACTTCCTTAAACACTAGAAAATAATGACACATACACACAACCCATCAGAGATAGATTGATGAGTCACACAATACATTCTTTTTTGCCATAATGCATACATTCAGTTAGACAATATTTTGCTAAATGATGTGCACAGTCATATAAAATACTTTCTACTTGTAAGACCTTTTAAAACACCCCACATAATAGAAGATCATTTAATTTAGATATTATTAAAATATCTTACCTCTTGATAGCTGTTTGTACGGTAGCAGTCGTCTCTCTTTAGTCTGACGTTGTCTAATTCTAGTCAGAATATGAACCAACTTCCAGACCAATTTTTTTTGGTGGGCGGGAATAGGCTGGCATCCAGGCTAGTCTCTCTTCACAAACTGAGGCAAAACCACAATAGGTTTACAAGTACAATGGTTGATGGCCGTTCAGTATCAATTCAGTTTTGTTTTCTCACAAAATCGCACAATGAGGGCCAGTTGCACAATCAAGCTCCAACTTGTTGTTTGAAGTGGGAGGGCAATGTTTATGGTGCGATAACTAGGATCCAATCCCAACAAATGAAAATCTCACAGAGGAGAGGTAAATATTTTTACTCAAAAAACAACCAGAGATTTTTTGTTATTGTGAGAACTATTTCAAACATGATTCTTTTCATTTAAGTTTTGCCTTCACTATTTCACAGAACGTACAGAAACTTGCTGGAGTATATATTTGATGCAATAAAAAGAGAGAAAACTAATACCATTATACCAACAAAAAAAACATCCCAGCTTCATGTGAACACACAGTATGTTCATGTTGTAGTTTTCTTCAATCACAGTCTCAAATTAATCCATCATCATTTGTACATTCATTCCAGAGTCTGCAGTACTATTGAGGGAGATGGACAGATGGCCAGGGGGATGAAGTAAGACCTCCCTTCCTTAGGTGGCCTCCTCCATGCTCCCATTCACTGATCAAGAGTCACCAGTCTTAACACCCAAAACTTGATGGCAGCCAGGGGTCTGAAGGATAGGACTCGGAAGGATGCGTGTTTGGTGTGAACACCTCTTTCTCCGGCAGACCGTTGGGGCAGTGTTAACCCCCTGTCTTCAAAATAACAACCGTGTTCAATTCAATCCCACTCTGGGCAACGTGTGGTGTGGGGCAGTCCGAATCAGCCTGTGGAGCGTTGGGTTGATGTCACTCTAACATGCCAGCAGCAGGTCACTTTGACATTGAGTGACTGGATTGGAAAACATCACCAGCTCACCACAGCATGGCCTGGAATACATTCAGCATCTGAACCGATGTGACCTCCACCCCCTCGCACTTCTCATCCCCTATCTACGTCTCAGGCACGAGGAGGCGGCCGTCCAGTGTGAAGGCCTTGATGGAGGTGGCGATCTTGCCGGCATCCTCCTCCTTTTCCTCCTCCTCCTTCAGGGCCAGGATGATCTGGTCGTCCATGGTCGGGGACAAACTTAAAAGGAGGAGAAGTCGTGGGTGGGGTTCAGCGGGCCCACGCGTCTCACGGTGACGTCCTCGAAGTCCGGCGAGCAGCTGAGGACCAGGTTGGCGCCGCGCCGCTCGTCCTCCGTCGCGTCGTAGCGCAGCTCGCTGGCTCGACGGGGGAGGGAGGGAAACCCAGCGCTGCAGGCTGTCAGTCCACGCAGCGGACTCGTGGATCAGGTAGCCTGGGGAGGAGGGGTTGGGGAGGAGAGGGAGAGAAAGACAGAGGGGAAAACAAGGTTTTGAAAAGGAGGGTAAAGGTAAGAGTGGCGGGAAGGAGGCAAATGCCAAGTAAGAGAAAAATGTTAAACCAGGCTCATTTTCACATGGTCAGATAAGGCAGATATTGCTAGTTTTTGTATCCTTAGTATAGTTAGACCACATATTTAAATGTAAGATTCCTATATATTTATGGTATGCACCTTCCTGCCAAAGCAATTTCCTCGTCTGTGCAAACGTTCTTGGCGAATAAATCCCTTTCTGATTCTGATTCTGATTCTGAAAATAAAACCAGGAAATGGAGGAGGGGAAAAACCAACATGTGCACTACGCAACACAGTTGTTCCAAGGACAGGCTGGTAAATCATTCCAAAATGCAGATCATACTATGTATCTTGGCATGATGTGGCCAGCTACTACCCAGCCCTGGCCTCTGCTCTTACCTGGGGGTTGGATCCCCACGGCAGCCTTCAGCAGGTTGTACATGGGCACCCAGTTCTGGTGCTGAATGTCCCCATGAGGCCCCACCACATTCACCCACTCTGGGTTGTTGTTGACAAACTCCCCTGACGTGGTCGTCCACTCTTTCCCCAGACCTCCCACGTACAGATGCTCGTCCTTCACGGCTAACCACTCTGCCTTGAACCCTGACAGTGACAGGACAGTGGAGTTAGTGTCAATACGCAGATCAGGTTAACGGATCATCTGAGGAAAGAGGTATTCTCGTGATTCGTTCATTTCCATACTTAAGCTTCACTGACCTTTGGCGACAGAGCCATCGGCGTCAGGCAGGATGACCCAGGCCACGGCGTTGGCCCCGTCAATGTGATTTTACATTTTAGTCATTTAGCAGATGCTCTTATCCAGAGCGACTTACAGGAAGTACAGGGACATTTCCCCTAAGGCAAGTAGGGTGAAGTGCCTTGCCCAAGGACACAACGTAATTTTTGCACAGCCGGGAATCGAACTGGCAACCTTCTGATTACTAGCCCGATTCCCTCACCACTCAGCCACCTGACCTTGATCATGTTGGAGATAGAAACACTTGGAAACTGCCCTTTTTGTGTTAACAGAGCTACAACTGTCATTTGACAGAAATGTGATGGCCTTTAACCAGTCCCTCCCTGGGACAGAAAACAGAGCCTAACCGGTTGAGGTACCAGATGTGTTGTTTGAGCTGACAAACCTTTGGGGCAAAGATAACCCAGAACTGGACACAGAGAGGGTGTCAATGGGGACCAATAAACCAGACTAAGTTATACCAATTCAAAGTTAAGGCACAGGTGTGGTTGTGAGTTTACATTTTGAGCAGAACAAATATAATTATGAGTGAAATTATGAGTAACATTGTACCCTGTACAAATCGATGGGAAAGCGCATAGAAAACTACTGCATATCCACACAGACCAGAGGAGGGGGAAAAGCAGTGAGGAGGTGAGTCTGTCACGGCACGTTGGGTGGTCATGCCCTTCTACAGTAGGAGAGGGTAGAGATGAGTGACTGACTCCCAGGGTGGTCATGCCCCTCTACAGTAGGAGATTAGCACCCTTGCGTAAAGCCTAAAGGTTGTAGCCTAATCATTTTACGGCTGAGTGACTTAAAGGTTCTACGTTTTTTTTAGGTTTCCTCTGCAGGGAATACTGTGTTCCATCTTTATAATAAATGTAATTTAATTCCAGATATGAAACGTATCTTGAGATTCTGGATTTTACTTGAAACAGTCCTCCATATACAGGCAAGGCTCCAGCCCTGTTGGAGTGCTGTCCTTCAGACATTTATATTATTCAACACCTCGTTTGTTTATACATTTGTAGCGTCAGACTTGGACTAAACCCTAACCCTTTCATTTGAAGCATTGAAAAAAAAATTCTGCCTGTAATTTTGTAGATTTTCGGTCATTTCCATTGGTCACGTCCTCTACATTAAATATGATTTTATTTTTCTCAAAATACAGGTAGCTAGTTCATCTCATCACAAAAGACAATAAAAAAAACATTGGCTCATTAATGCAACACTAGTAATTTGATGTGGCACACACTAACCCTAACCCTAAAACATTGTTTGTTTTGGAATGGAGGTTGAGAGAGATCTCAAAATATCCTTCTCAGCCTTGTTTAAAAAAGTACAAATAAAATTAAAAGACTAATTGGAGGTTAAATAATAACCACCAGTCATCCTTTTATAAGCAATCCAGGACACAGAGGCAGGTACATGAAATTCAGTACTGTATTTAGTATTAATTGGCTTTCCAGGAATTGGCTGTTTTTCCCTGTATGAATCCCAATGGAAACAGTTAATTCTCCAAAAGTCCAAGAGGAATGACTAAAAGCAACAAAAAACATTCATTTCAAAATAAAACCGTGATAACATCAATCAATTTAAGCTCCCATTTATGGTGGAGAAAAGAGAGAAACAAACATTCTAAACATGATACAAGTAGGTACAAAGCCAGGCGATGACATGCTAGTAGTTCTGTTGAAGAAATGCTGTATTCCATCTAAATGCTAACTCCGTGATTAGATCCTGCAGTCTTCACCAGCAAGCTGAGGAACCTACTATGCCCCAAGACCTGCTTCCTCTCACTTGAGACATGAGGGAAGACCATGTATAACCTATGCAGTGTCATCTATCGACCAATCCGGACGTTGCGCTGCAGCGGATGTAGGGCTCGGGGTCGGACCATTTTTCCAGCGGAGAGACTGTCAATTTGTGGGTACGTAAAACGCTGTGCTGTACTGTCGCATGTCGTGTTCTCTCTCGTTTATCAACCACCGGGAAGAATGTCTGTCCTCAAATATTCCAGTTTCTTAGACCAAAATGTTCACTCAATCACACCCTCTCGCACACTCACAAAACGGAAGTAGAAAAAAAAAAAAAGACAAAAGTGCAGATACTTATAATGCGCGACCCAGTGTAATATGACCGATTGTCGATCAGATGATTCCTAGTCTAAGCTTCTTATTGGCTGCATGGTTTACAGTTAAGGCATTATCGCAGTCCCTCTCAGCCAGTCTGCCTCCAGGCCTTCCTCCTCCTCCTCCTCCTCTGCTCCCAGCCGCCATCTCTGTGCCCGTGGAACTGAAAAACACAGAATGGCAAACACTATTAATAATAATAATTAAAAAATAACATATCCTTTCCATGTTCCTCTCCCTATTCCTCTACCCCCACCTAAACCATCTTTCTCTCCACCAGTCCTACCTCTCCCCCTCCTCCTCCTCTACCCCCACCTAGACCATCTCTGTCTACCAGTCCTACCTCTCTCCAGGGCTGGTGGTGGGGGGTCTCAGTGCTCCAGGCTGTTCCCCAGGATCTGGCCCTCGTGTAGGGCAGCCATGGCCAGCCTCAGGTGCTCCCTCACACCCTGGAGCTCACGCTCGCTCCGGCTCTTCAGGCTGCTCAGCTCCCCCTGGAGCTCTTCGGAGCGCTCGCAGGCCACGCCCTTCTCCTGGGGGGGGGGGGGGGGGGGGGGTTAACACAGGGTCAGGACCGGGTCACACAAAAGGTTGATCCCCGTAATAAGTCACACCCAAACCCACAGCCGGATCAAAACCCAGACGTACCGAGGTCAGGAACTGGAGCTCCTTTCTGAGGCAGCTGATCTCCTTATGCAGGTACTGGACCTCGTTCTCCTTCACCCTGAGGAGGACCTGGGACCAAAACAGCAGCAATGTTCACCACAGGGCAACGATGACAAGAACAACCGCACCAAACACGCGCGAGAAACGCATGTACAAAATCCCTCAAACGTGACAGTGCCTTCAGGAGAAAAGTAGTCTGGAACACTCTTGAATCTATGAGAGAGCGTTTGTTTTTAGTGGTGTGTTGTTCAACAGCCCATGTCACTGTCACAGATCCCCTTTCACTTCCTACAACACTTGGAGCTGAGCTAATGCAGCTAGCTAATGCCGCTAGCTAGCTAATGCAGCTAGCTACCTAGTTAGCTAGCTAATGCAGCTAGCTACCTAGATAGCTAGCCATCCTCCTGTATGACGGCTTTCTGGTCTTTTCTTGTAGAATACGACCCACTAGAAGCTGCATGGGCGGAGATTAACATGCTAACTAACATGCTGGCATAGGATCATTGCTCACAATGATTGCTAAATGCAAACACATATCACTTGGTGCCTACACAGAATGGACTGACAGGAAGCAACAGCCAACACAAGTCCAAACAAAGCAGAAATGTATCCTCGCATTGTGCTTGATTTACATTTAGTCATTTAGCAGTCTCTGTTATCCAGAGCGACTTACAGTAAGTACAGGGACGTTCAGCCCGAGGTAAGTAGGGTGAAGTGCCTTGCCCAAGGACACAACGTGATTTTTGCACGACGGGAATCAAACCGGCAACCTTCTGATTAATAGCCCGACTCCCTAACCGCTCAGCAACCTGACCTTGATCATGTTGGAGATAGAAACACTTGGAAACTGCCCTTTTTGTGTTAACAGAGCTACAACTGTCATTTGACTGCCCTGATGTAAAACAGGCCGGACTAAAGGGAGCCTGTGACGGAATGATTAATGATAAAAAAGAAGACAATGTCCTGACAATTGGAGAGATGGAGAGACGAATTCGCTCACCAAACTTTGCCCCCGGCAGTGCAGAGCTGTGTAAACTGATTAGGCAGTACTAAGGAACTTTTGTGCTTGGGTTCAACAGCCTAGTCAGGGCATGAAAACACTGTGACCGCCGAATTAAATGTCAGGCCGACCTATTTGGCATATAAATTATTGACATGGAACTTGATATCTTGTGACTGTTTAAGACTAGAAGGGGGAGGGGCTTCACTGTTTGCTATATAATGTTGGGCTTCTCAGCGCAGTACACCAGTATTTGTGTATAACCTGTATTGAGATGAATAAAGCCACTTTGTATTTTGATTCAACCAATGACTGAGCGTCCATTCAATGATCTAAGAAATGATCCCCAACAATCAGCATTTTCAAAGAGGCGGAAATATACAGTATTGAGAAGAAGTCTTAGGCAAAGAAAGTTCAGCAAAACTGCTTAAGGACAAAGACATTAAAAGACTGAACAAACATTATCTCAATATTGCACTTTATATTACAGCTCAACTACAAAATACAAAAAAAAATTACATTATAATTAAACTATACAATCCCCTTGTTCCCATCATAACCCACCTCCTGTTCAGTGGAAGTCCTGTCCTGGTGGTGGTTGCTGGTGGTGATGCGCTCCGATCCAGGTCCCGCGGCGAAGGAGAGCATGCTGGTCATCTCCTGGGCCAGGCGCGTCTGGAGGTCCTGGAGGGGGAGAGGGGCATGCGCTTACGTTTGGCTGAACTACGATTTCCGTCCCATGTTTTGTGCATTCAAACCAATCATTGTCAATTTATAAACGTATAAAGGTTCCTAAAGGCTGGGTCGCTAGGCTGAGCGTGTACAACAGGGGCTGAGGGCTTTACAGCGGCAGCGCACGGGTTCGATTCCAGCCTGGGCCTTTTGCTGCATGCCTCCCCTTATATTTCAAAAATCTCAAACTCACTTTCCAAAAAAGCTGAATATGCCAAAAGTACATACACCATGGTCGATAAAGGTACTAAAGATATCTAACAGAATCCCCAGTCCATCACAGACACATCCCAGGACCCATCACCCACACCATCACCCACCACATCACCCACACCTCCCTGCACCACCCCCCAGCTGGCTGGCTGGTGAGCAGGGAAGTGGGTGATGACCTCAGGTGGGTCTCACCTGGTTCTCCTTCCTCAGCTGCTCCATGTCTCTCTCCTTCAGGCTGGTTTGTCGCTCGATCTCCGCGCTGCTCTGCTGGGCGCGGTTCAGCGCCAGACACTTGTGAGAGTAGCGCTCTGACAGAGCGGCCAGCTCCCTCTGGAGGGCCTGATGCTCTGCCCTGGGGGAAGGAGAGGGAAGACATGGAAGTATTGTAGAATGCCTTTACCAGCTCTTTACAGGACTGTCCTACCATACGGAACATACTCATTATACGCAATACTATTTTGTTTCGTTTTTTGTGTGCAATAACTAGATAGGTACCGACGCTAGTAATTTAGCCACACTGAAATGCCACACTGAAAAAAAACACCAAAGAACATTTATTCTGAGAAAATAAATGGTCATGAAGAAATCGATATTTTGAACATGACCACATGCCACAATTATTGGCAACCCCAAAAAATTATTATGGACAAAATGTAACTGAAGCATTTTTCCATTTATATTAGACTTTTAAGTTAAGTTAATCAGTAAGTTGATCAGTGTTTAAAGTGTTTGCAGAAGCAGTCCACGACCCTCCATATTCCTCCTTCAGAGTGAACCTTGTGTATTTACAGTCTAAAACAGTAGCAGAGTCTTTATTTACATGCCAGACTGCACACGGTTAACAGGATCGACGAAGAGAATGAAAACATTCAGTAAAAGCGAAGAAGGGGAGGCTGTGTGCTAAGAGTGACTCAAAACACACAGGACCGAAACACACAGGACCGAAACACACAGGACCGAAACACACAGGTGAAAAGAAACACAAAACACAAACTTCAAATTTTCACCTGTGTTTTGGTCCTGTGTGTGTGTGTGTGCAAATGCTGTGTGGGGTGACCACTCACTGCTGTTGGCCACGCAAGGTTTGTGGGTCGGCTCCGCCCCCCATCCTCCTGGCCATCTCCACCTCCCTCTCCAGCTCCTCCTTGTGGGCCTTCTTTAGTGCCTCCATCACTGAGACACACACAGACACAGTCAGGTTGTGTTATCTGACAAGCACTGGAGCGATATTGACATTATTGTTATCAGGAGCGCCACCTGCTGGTCCTGTACATTGTAACATGCACTACAGATGGCCTGAGACACTTGCTATGCAGCTAGAATTTCGGACCCAACAAGGAAATGCAAAATCACCCCCCACATTTTTGGGATTTAAAGTGGGCTCCAACCACTTAAACTGAAAATAACTGGGGGCGAAATGTCACCTCAGAACGCGGCCTTTAAAAGCACTTATGATGCTTGCCCGTGGAAAAACATCCTGTGACTATTCTCGTCATTCGCGATACAAACAAACTACATCCTTAGTAGAACAAGCCACAAAACGTAGAGTACATTCGATGTATCGCCCACCCCAGACATGTTCAGACGGGGGCCCCGGTGGCGGGCCATTGACCTCTGACCTTGTGCTGTGGCCTGGGTCTCTTCCTCCAGCAGCCGGTCTCTCTCCGCCTCCAGTTCCCTGGTCTGGCGGCCATGTTGTTTCTGCAGCTCCTCCAGTGCCTGCCGGTGGGCACGCTCCATGGCCTCCAGGCTCCGCCCCCATGGCGCCTCCGGACTGCCTCCTCCCCCTCCTCCTCCTCCCCCCCCTCCCCCCCGCAAACGCTCCAGCTGCTGCCTCAGAGACGCCACCTGAGGGGGAGAAGGAGAGAAGGACAGAGAGATGGAGGGAGAGATGGACAAAGAAGGAGGGATGGAGGGAGAGATGGAGGGAGGGAGATGGAGAGATGGAGGGACGGAGATGGACAGAAATGGAAAGATGAGAGATGGAGGGAGAGAGATAGACAGCGATGGAGAGATGGACAGAGAGATGGAGGGAGAGAGATGGACAGAGATGGAGGGAGACATGGGCAGAGAGAGAGACAGAGAAAGAGAGAGATGGAGAAAGAGAGACAACGGTAAAGCTCACCAAATGAGCAGCGAGGACGGCTCAAAACACCCCATGCAGCTCCCCAGCACACAACACACGCACAGCAAACGACACAGAACCCTCCAGCTGTGCTGCTACCAGGCAGCGTTTTCCCCATGTCTACCGGCTACATCAAGGGCTGTACTCACAAGGTTTTAGGTACAGTTGAACGGAATATTCCGGCAAAGTGACATCACCCTCAAAACAAGTTCGATGGAACTCACTAGAGATAATCTACTGTCTCCATCTCCTGTCAGTGTCTGTTGGGATAATGCCAGAGGAACTCACGAAATACCTTCAGGCACTGAAAGCAGGGGGACACCTGGATTTTATAGCCTCTCTGGTTAACGAGTGCCTGTTTTACTGGATACACCCACAAAGTCTACTTTTAACACTGCCCACACCTGACTGTGCCCTACAGTAGGACAGATGAGACAGCACTGCTGGAGAGATGTGATAGCATGCATGACTGACTGAAGGGAAACGTAAGGGTTAACAGGCAGAAATGAGGGTTGGACTTCATCCGAGCGAACAGATGAAGGGTTAATTTGCGTCTAACCGCCGAGTTATTTAGCAAATTAGGGGGAACAAATCCACTCCACGCACTACCTCCCTCTGCAGCGCCTCATTGGCTGGAAGCCCGACGGGCCGTGAGCCCATTGGTGGCAACGACCTCATCTCCTTCAGGGGCAGGCGCTCAAACTCCGCCCACTTCCTCTCTATCTCCGTCTCCATCCGTAGCCTGGGGTCTGAACCGAGGCCGGGCCCCTTCCTCGACAACACCGCCTCCCATTGGCTGCTGGTGGCGTCCCGGTTCCTCTCCTCCTGCCATTGGGCGTGCTCCCTGCCCTGGCCTTCCCCCGCCTCTCTCTGAGTGGCCGGTAGGGGACTGGCGAGGGCGGGGACTGGAGAGAGCTCCACGTAGTCGAACCTCCGGGCGGCGGGGGGGACTTCGGTCCTCAGCTCCCCGTGGCGGGTGGAGGGGCGGCGGGAGGAGGGGGTCAGGGAGCGAGCGTGGGAGTTCTCCTTGTCACTGCTGCTGTCTGGCAGCCTGGAGAGGGGTGAGGGAGGGAGTGAAAGAAGGAGAGAGAGAGGGAGTAAAAGAAGGAGAGAGAGAGAGGGGGAGAGAGAGAGAGAGAGAGGGGGGAGGGAGAGAGAGAGAGAGAGAGAGAGAGAGAGAGAGAGAGAGAGAGAGAGAGAGAGAGAGAGAGAGAGAGAGAGAGAGAGAGAGAAAGAAAGAGGGTGAGAGAAAGAGGAAAACAAGAGTACAGGTCAATGAAGTGACAGCGGCTCCCGAAACTGCAAGAAAAGAGTGTGACTCACTATGTAAGCAACGGAACATTCCTACAAACTACTGGGGGGGCATAGAAGGCACCCTTGAGCACCCAAGCATACCCCTTCTGAGGGCCTCCGACGATCCGGGGTGAGAGAGGGGGAGAGAGAGAGAGAGAGAGAGAGAGAGAGAGAGAGAGAGACAGAGACAGAGACAGAGAGAGGGAAAGAGGTGAGGGGGAAACCAGGAGTGTGTGTGTGTCAAACTCACTGTGTGAGGTCCGGGGACGTGCTGGGCCGGATGCTCTTCCTCAACACCTCGATCCAGTTCCTCCTGATCCCAGCCGTCATGGCCGACAGCGTGACCACCACCTCGCGCGTCTGAGCAGCGGAGGGATGAACCACGGTGAAGAAGAGAGAGAGAAAGGGTTAGGTTGGGGGGTGAAAGGGGGAGGGAGAGAGAGAGAGAGAGAGAGAAAGGGGGAGAGGAAGGATTAGTTTGGGGAGGGTGAGAAAGGGAGAGTTCTGGCACAATCCCCAGTCAGAAGAGGGCGGCTGGCAGCCTCTCACCTGGATCTGAAAGCCGTAGTTCTTCTCCACGTCAAACTCAGACACCTTGACGCAGGACTTGAGGTCGATCTCTCCGTCCAGGTCGTCTTTCTGCAGGGGGAAAGCACACCTGGTGAGGGGAACTGACACCATGAGCAGGAGAACACACACACTCTCTTAAAGCACAGTTTGGCAGATTCTCCTCTCTCCACGACATTTTATACTTTACAGAACTGATAAAGAGAAACGACCAAAGGGATCACTGTTTCTTAAGAGTAACTTGAACGTAACTACAAACGAAGTAGACGTCTCCTTTACATTTAGTCATTTAGCAGACGCTCTTATCCAGAGCGACTTACAGTAAGTACAGGGACATTCCCCCTGAGGGAAGTAGGGTGAAGTGCCTTGCCCAAGGACACGTCATTTTGCACGGCCGGGAATCAAACCAGCAACCTTCGGATTACTAGCCCAATTCAGTGTTTCCCACAGATTAGAAAGCTATATGTGGCGGGGGGGGGGGGGGGGGGGGTGTTGTTTCATGTCAGACCGGGGGGGGGGGTCGAAATAATTCACAAAATCAATCAACAACAACAAACAAATAATTTCTGCATATGCAGGTAGCGACGCTGCATACAGGGTGCTAAATAACTATTTAACTGGTCGGCTCCATGACGCCGGGTAAGTAGCTAGCTCTTGAAACTTCTCACCAAAACAACGAAGGGGAACCTTCGATTAAGACATGTCCGTCGGTACCTAGCGAAAAGTAGCCTCAACTTTCCTAGACCTTTAGCTACGGCACTAATGCTGAAGGCTCGCTGATGTAGCTGTCGGTCTCACTAGAACGGCGTATGCATCGTTGCTAACGTGTGCTGACGTAGTGACTGTGTGTGTATGTGAGAAAGACGCGTGCGTGAAAGAGACGGAGGGAGAGCAGGGAAAGGAAATGCAGCTGAACGAATACGCTGCGTGTTTTTACCTAAATAGCGAAAAAAAAAAATGTTTACGAAACGCAATGTGTGGCGGCCGGTGTTGATTCTGTGGCGCACCGCCACAAATTAGTCTATGTGTGGGAAACACCTAACCGCTCAGCCACCTGACTCCCATGTCTAGAATACTTAACGTTCGAAACATACCTCCTCAGCCCCAGAGTCTCTGTAGTACCTCAGACCAGCGTCTGTCAGCACAAACCAGTGCTTCTTCCACTGGAGGGAGAGAGGGAGAGAGCATGAGAGAGAGAGAGAGAGAGAGAGAGAGAGAGACAGAGAGAGAGAGAGCATTTGAGACAGGGAGAGAGAAATATGTCAACCCAAGAGGTGATGCAGATGTGAGAGAGAGGAAGAACATTTTTGACAGGGAGAGTAAGTAGGAGAGGGTAAAAAATTTAACAAGATGTGATGCACATGCGCTTCCCATTCAAGTCTTCCATGTTTATCTTTATCATGATCAAAATCTCTTTGGGGAGGGAGGGAGGGGATTTCACGACAAGACGTGCAGCCTTCTCTACAGCAGACGACATGATATGGTTGGGGCTTTCTGTATTATGTGCACGCGCACACACACCCAAACACCCACGCACAGCAGAGTTCAGATCTTCCTCAAGCGCATCCCGCCAGAGCACACACCTGTCGCGGCACGGCCTCGCTGTGCTCTCAGGTGAGAGAACGCCTGGGATGGTCTGCAGCTATCCGCTTACACACACACAACCTTTCTCCTTAGGGGCGGGGACAGGTGGGGGGGGGGGGGGGGAGCGAGCGAGCGAAGAAAGGAGGGAGGAAGACATGCACGCGGGAAGGAGCGCGAAAGGGAGGTGGACGAGACGGGGCAGAGATGGAGTGCTTTACCTCTCCGTGGTCGTCCAGTTTCGACATCCACCCCTTCTTGAAGTTGAGGAGGTCGGGCTGTGTGGGGAGGAGAGAGAGAGAGAGAGAAAAGGGGAGAAGGCAAGAGACAGGGAGGGGAGAAACGGAGGGAGAGAGAGAGAGACAGAGAGGTGGGGGGGGGTGAGAGTGTCATGTTAACTGGTCTTCAAGATGCCACACTTTCAAGGCACTGCTACAAAGACAAAAGGCAGAACAATGGATGTCTGTGTGTGTGTGTGTGTGTGTGTGTGTGTGTGTGTGTGTGCGCGCGTGTGTGTTTGTGGAAGGTGTTCACATCCACATAAGACTCCATTTCCATTCCTCCTTGTTGCATGTAGGCTACAACACTAACAGCGCAACATGGTAAGACGCCGAACTGCTGTTCACGCTGAACACATCCCCAAATCGTGAGCGGAGGAAGAGGGTGTATCGGTTTAAGACGTGTGATGAACAACAGGAAGCACATCGCACAATGAAAGAAAAGGAAGGAGGGAGGAGGGGGGGAAATAAGGAAATGCATATTGGATGAGATTTGCGAGATTTGAAAGGGGAGAGACAGATGGCAGAAAGACACAGAAATTGAGAGCGGGACGGAAAGAGAGACAGAGAGAGAGGGGGAGAGAAAGAGATATCCTTCGGGCGAAGAGAAATCGATAATAGGGGACACACAGAGGGCAGAGAGAGAGAGAGACAAAGACAGAGAGCTAGAATAATCTGCCACCCGGCACACCCCCATCAGCTATCCCAGCCTAGAGAGCTAGCGGACAGGGGTTGCGATTGCCCGTTTAGCCTAAACGGCGAGGGGCAAATACGGATACTTTTAAGAGACAAAGTGACGTGAATGAACTCAAACCATGGCCACTTGAGTAAGCAGAACTGTCTTCTTCTCTGTTGAGGTACAAACCGGTGTGACTGTGTGCTGTTGACATGCTTGTGAAAGCCAGCAGTTCTTGGAACTTGGAACACTTGTGTGTGTGTGTGTGTGTCAGAGAGTGTGTTTGTGTGTGTTTGTGTGTGTGGCGCAGGTGACGCTAAATCTACTTCCACGGATAAGTAACTTTTTGTTTTTTTCTTCCACAATCTGCATTCCGTCCACTGTTTGTTCTCACAACCCCTCCCTCCCTCCCTCAGGTTTATGTGTTGCGGTGAGGGAGTCTTGGAGGTTATAACAAGGGATTATAATACATGCCCACCTTGTAACCACCCAACCACAGCGCCGGTCTTAGTTCTGCAAAACCACCCATTACAGGATCTAAAAACAGCCAATGACAGGCTGAGGGCGTGGTGCCTCATGAGGCCCAGGTGTCTTGAGACCCGGTGGTTTGGAAGCTCGTCCCTTTACCTTCTCCATAACCATGAACTCTTTGACGTAGGCAAACACGTCACTTTGTGGATGTGATGGAAAAAACGAATGAGCACATATGCAAGGCCAATATCAAGATGCTGGATCACATTCAGCCAGTTGACATTGTTTTGTATTCAGACCAAGACCTCCATAGGAAACATATTTTGTAGTCTGACTGCACGGCGATGGACTACAAAATACGTTCCGCTATGAGTCCTCCTCTTCCTTCCTTCCTTCCTTCCCCCTCCTTTATTGAGTGGATGGACGGGCAGGTTGGGTTGTCATAGCGACGCCTCAGTGATGCTGTGCAGCCTCTCCGGTTAGGACCAAAAGGAAGAGCCAGGAGGAATGGAAGCTTTCGAGCGTGCGATGGGGAACGACGGAGGTGTAAGCGACTGTCCGATGTTGTCGTGAGCCTGTGACCTCGCCCTGGCCTCACCAGCAAGGCAGAATCCGCGCCGTTTTCGCTTCTTTCAGGAATGTAGCCATTAATCCGATTATCTGAACTATAAGGGCGCAGGGTTTGGACTTATCCAACTTTATAACAACTGCATTCACCTGCAAGCTTTCCTAGGGGGTTTTCTGATTGGACAGGGGAGCCTATAGGCCTGTATGGGTGCACGTGCCAACAGTGACCATATGGAAGACTAGGTTGTTTAATTGCCACGTAGGGGCCAAGTAATGACACTGGCTACTGTAAACACACAAGCTAAACCTGTTCCCTCAGGCAGACTCGACTGTTTTATTTGTTATGGTAATTGTACCCACTACAGCCCCAGGCAAATCCACATAGACACGGAAATAAAAGAGCAGGTTACAAAGATACATGAGACAACAAGAACAGGAAAAAGGCACACCCACTCATCTAAACAATTACTTCTATTTTAATCCCCATTGTCACATGCAGCTTAAGGCTATATTTCAAATTCGACGGTGTATGCATGGACACTTGCGTTAGAGAAAGGTTCAAACGGGGGCATAAAAAGTTTCCAATATACGAGATATTTAGTCACACACGGTGGCCTAATGAGCGAGACAACTTACCGTCATGATTGTTGGGTCCGGTCAGCGTACGAGAGAGAAATTAATAGAAGGAATGAATTATTACTTAAAAAAAGTTTATAGGCCTACTTGACCAACAAGTACATTTGGTAGATAAGCTGGCCGAGGATACCGACTCAACTTTCTAACTAATCCGTTCGGGTAAAAACTTGTCTGCCCGCTGGAGGCTACGCGAAATTAAAACAAAACCCGCCATTTCTACGTATCTGTTATCGATGAAGCGTATCTTATCATTCAATGCGCCCTTTCCCTAACTAATTGGTGCACAAAATGGGGTACGATTACAAACTAAACTGAAGCTTTTTTCGCATTCAACTGCATATCCTCAATTTCACAACTTTCAGGCAGTCAGTTCAACTGAAGCGAGATCTGCACTCTCGCCCTGTTTGCCACTTCCGGGGCGGATCCCGGGCTATCCTTTGCGCAAACAAGGACCATCTAGCCAATCAGGTGATCTGCATTACCAACGTTTGCATAATAAATACAGTCTCTGGTGTAAAGGGCGAATCCCAAATCAAAGTTTTAATATCATGACTGTCATGGGATGTAATTATAAACAGTGTCATGGCTTTTGTGTCACTTTCTTTAGAGGAATACGATCCTTCAAGGTTATTTTGCTGAATAAATGTTTCCTTTTTTCCAATAGCCTTCTGTGAAAGCTTGGTCCCAAACCAGGAATTTGAAGCGCATGCCTCAGCAGCCCGCAGTTGACAAAGCTCCCTCTTACGAAATGCCTGCAGGGGTGTAGGTGAAGACAAGCCAACGGGGAGACCACAGAATGTGAGAAGACTCTCAAAAGAAGGTGCACTACTTAAAAAAAAGTATATACTTTTTTTCTCAACCACAACTTCACCGTCATTGATATCGTTATGCATTCAGTGCGACATATCTCCGACCATTCAAAATGGAACGTAAAAAAACCTTGCCAGACCTGCATTTGCTCTGAAGTAGGTCTTTGATGGTGACCCCGCCATGAACTGCTTTCCTCAACAGCGGGTCTACTGGCTCTCTGTGATAAAGGGATTCACAGTTACTGTAGCATAACTGCCAGGCAGGTGAAAGGTCACATCGAAAGTAAAAACTCTCAAAGGAACATTTACATATCATGCAGATGATATTAAGCACACAATGGCCATATGCTCTCAGCTTCCCCTAACCCCTATCTAAACAAGATAGAGAGTTTGAGTTAGAGAGTCGCCTATCCAAGATTAACATGAATATTAGTCTTCTCTAAACATATTGCATCTTTTAATGCAACATTCTCAGATTTAGAGATCCTAGAGTTAGGTATCCTACAGTTAAGAGTTCCTAGAGTTAGAGATCCTAGAGTTAAAGATCCTAGAGTTAGAGATCCTAGAGTTAGAGATCCTAGAGTTAAAGATCCTAGAGTCAGAGATTCTAGAGTTAGGTATCCTACAGTTAAGAGTTCCTAGAGTTAGAGATTCTAGAGTTAGATATCCTAGAGCTAGATATCCTAGAGTTCCTACCTGCATGTGTAGTGAGGTGGAAGAGTGAGCTCTGGACAGCCGTCCACTACCTCCTCCATACTGCCGCCCAGTGTGGTCTCTCTCCAGGTCCACTGGCTCCTCCCACTCCCTGGACGGATGCTTGCTTAGGGAGTGGCTGGAACAGTAGGTACACACCACCACAGTTAATGGAAGTATGATTTGATATGTGACCTGATACTGATACTGCCATGCACAAACACTGTGGAGCCAGAGTGAGTATTATTGTGCTACATCGTACTCTCCCGTCAATTCTCAATCTTATCAATCATCTTTGGGAGCAGTTTTATGAAATGGTACTCGTTTATTCTGTGATTTTTACAATGACAGTGCACTGTAAATAACATTAGATTTGGTAGCAGCACTGACCTGGCTGGCTTAAAGAGCTCCTGTCTGCTGGAGGGCCGGGTCAGGGTCTGTGTCCCTGGTCCAGGGCCCTGCCTCTGAAGGACAGGTTTGGCCTTGGGAAGGTCGGCCATCATGGCGTACTCCTCCCTGTTCCGCCCCCCCGAACCCCCCGACCCCCCCGACAGCTGGCCGGACTCTGAAGAGTCCATGGAACTCTGGGAGGACGTGTGTCTCTGCATGTGGGAGGGAACGGGGCCTCGGTTGTGGTCATGGGACGCCAGCGATCGGTTGTCATCCGGGGGGGAGGGGCTACGGGCCCCCAGGCCACGCCTACTGCTGCTGCTGCCGCTGAAACCCCTGGCGGCGGTGTCCATGATGACGGCTTTGTGAGAAAAGGTGGCCAGTGCCCGGTGGTCGTGGGCGTGCCGGGAAGGGGAGGTGGCCCGGGACTGGGAGGAGCCACGGAGAGAGTGGGAGGAGCCACACCAGGAGCCAGGTGACTGGGCGGAGTCTGTCTTCGAGTCGCCGTAGGTGCTCTGTCTCTGAGAGGACAGGCTGGGGTCTCTGTTGGTGGCCTTCCTTTGGACGGACATATCTGACGGCTCAATTCTAACGCCTCGCTTGGAAAGGGAGGGGCTAACGTTGTCATGGTTCTGGCTGTTGAGGGAGCCGCTGATGTCGGTCTTCCTCCTCAGTGATTGGCTGGGGGCCTCGTGGCTCCTCCCTCTATCTCGACTGTGGCTTCGCACAGAGCTGCTCGTCTCCGACTTACGAAGCGACGATTGGCCTGGAGGGTCGTAGCTCCTCCGTGAAGGGGAGGAGCCTCGACTGTGACTTTGCACAGAGCTGCTCGTCTCTGACTTATGAAGCGACGATTGGCCTGGAGGGTCGTAGCCCCTCCTTGAAGGGGAGGAGCCTCGACTGTGACTTTGCACAGAATTGCTCGTCTCTGATTTACGAAGCAACGATTGGCCTGGAGGGTCGTAGCCCCTCCTTGAAGGGGAGGAGCCTCGACTGTGACTTCGCATAGAGCTGCTCGTCTCCGACTTACGAAGCAACGATTGGCCTGGAGGGTCGTAGCTCCTCCTTGAAGGGGAGGAGCCTCGACTGTGACTTCGCACAGAACTGCTCGTCTCTGATTTACGAAGCGACGATTGGCTTGGAGGGCCGTAGCCCCTCCTTGAAGGGGAGGAGCCTCGACTGTGACTTCGCACAGAGCTGCTCGTCTCCGACTTACGAAGCAACGATTGGCCTGGAGGGTCGTAGCTCCTCCTTGAAGGGGAGGAGCCTCGACTGTGACTTCGCACAGAACTGCTCGTCTCTGATTTACGAAGCGATGATTGGCCTGGAGGGTCGTAGCTCCTCCTTGAAGGGGAGGAGCTTTCCCGTCCATTCGGCAGGTTGTTTTGACCTCTGACTGAAGAGTTACCATCAGATTTCCGAAGTATCGATTGACCGGCGGCCTCGTGGCCTCTCCTTGACGGAGAGATAGCCTGACTGTCCCTACCTCGACTGTTTCCGTAGCTACTGGATTCACTCTTACACAGTAATGATTGGTTGGGTGTGTCGTAGGCCTTCCTTGAGGGGGAGGAGCTTGGAGTTTCGGGGTCAGCTCCGTTCAAGCCGTTCCTGGCATCTGTGTTCCTCAGCAGAGCTTGGCTCTCGATGTCGTAACCTTCTCTGATAGGGGAACCGCAGCGACCGTGGTGACCGCGACCGTTCAGCGACGTGACGGTTGGACCAAGGGGATCGTGGCTCCTCCTTGAAGGGGAGGGGTTGCGGCCCTCAAGGCCCCGTCCGTTTACAGAACCAGAAGGGGAGGAGTCATGATGTCCGCGGCCGTTCAGGAAGCCAACCGATTCGGTCTTGCGGAGTGCTGATTGGCCCCCCTTCCTTGAAGGGGAAAGGCTTTGATTGTTTTCATGACCATGGCCATTGTTGACCTCATTCCCGCGCAAGGAGTTTTTGAAATCGGTGAAGTTGTTCGACTGTCCTTTCGAACTAACAGAGCTAGGGAATGATTTAAAGTTTCGGGGCAAGGTCCCAGACTCCAATCCCCCCCGCCCTTGGGAGCCTGGTGCGGGGCTTCTCGACCTTTGTTCACGCCCCTGAGACCACACGCCACCGTCGAAGCCCCTCCTGTTAAGGGAAGTGGTCGTCTTGCTCCGTTTGGAAGGGGAGGTGCTCCGTGGGAGGGTGGGCGAGGAAGAGTGGGGCGGGAGGGTGGAGCCCTGTCTGGGCGCATCGAACCGTCCCACTTGCTGGCGCGAGGAGGAGTGAGACACCAGGTGGCTTCGACCGTAGGAACCGCCGAAACCCTTCCGGCCCGCCGACGCCAGCGACTCCGCAATCTTAAAGGGGGTGGGGCTCGGGGAGCGAGGGCCCACCTGCGCTTCCACTTCCACGGCGACATCGTAGGGATCCGGGGGTGGAGGTGGGCTCTCCGGGGGCAGATCCTGGTACAGCAGCTCCGGGTTCAGCCTCTCGGAGGCCACGCCCAGGTTGGGGTTCCGAAAGGGGACGGTGGCCTTGGGCTCCGGGTCGCGGAAGCTGTAGAGGGGGTGGCCTCTCTCCAGGTGCCGGTAAGGAGGGGGCGGGCTCTTGTCTCGGAAGGCACGGGCGCCCCTCGCCCTGCCCAGGGACAAGTAGCCACTCTCGCGCTCCTGTTCTGCTTTCAACCCTGGACGAGTGGGAAACAGACCGAGGAACATAGTTTGACATCGGAAAACACAACTGGAATTGCTGTGAGGCCATAAACTTCATGAACTATACATAGTGTACTTCATAAAGTATACATACTAAAAGTCAGCAAATTGTACAATATGATCTTTGAAATCCACCTCCCTCATGTTCAACTCTGTATCAGGGTCAAGACAAAAATAGCAGCCAGATCACGGTATCACGCTACTAATCTGCCTATCGGTTCTGTTACTGATAATTGCCCCCCTTTGCAACTTCAGCAAGGTGACATCAAACACAGGTCGCTGACGGTTTAGTCATGTAAATAACACCCTGGGCTGTAACCAGATCCGCACAGTCAAGTGCTGGCGTACACTCTAACCTGGGTTAGGGTCCTCAGTTGTGGGACATTACCACCTTCGGTTTGTTTGCCAATCGAGGATTTATTCTGAGTGTAATAGAGATTTACCATTGTCGTTATAGTACTGTATCGTTGGGAATGTGACATTTGTGTAAAAAGTGTAGTACTTACCAGAGATAATTGGCTAATTGAGCTAGATGACCTCCAGACAGACCTGGAGGTTCTTGAAAAAGGGTAGCACATTAACCCAGCCTTCAGGCACTGACGAAGGGGGACAACTCCATTTTCCCCCATGATGGGGGAAGTACCTTGTTTCCAAGGTGTCTCGTCACATCCCTAAGTCTAACTTTACAAGTTGTCTCTCTTCCTCTCTCACCTGAGTTGCGATTCCCAAATTTGTCCTTGCTCTGGGCCTCCTCCATCCAAGCACGGGGGTTGGGTCTATGGGGCGGGGGGTCCAGGCGGGTCATGCTGAGGTGGGTTGGCCGGCGCCGGAATGGCGGGTGATTGTCGTCGGCGCTGACGGATCCGCTGAAGTCTGGACAGTCGCTCTGGTCACAGCAGCTGGAGGAGGAGAGGAGATGGAGGGATGAATGGAGGGAGGGATGAATAGATGGAGGGAGGGGAATTACATGGTGAGAGTAAAGGGGATGAAAAGAGAAGAGAGAAAGAGGGAGCGAATGAGCAAGAGAGAAGAGAACTAAATTGATAATTTGCATCCAAAATGTTAAATACTGAGCTCCAGTAAAAAAAAAAAACTAAACAACAACACTTCTAACAACAAATTCGGAACCAACGACACAAATCAATTGTCTCACGGTCTCCAACTGCGCGAAGGTACAGACTAAAACATCCCTGACCGGCTCGGGCGGAATTTCTCCCCACTGCCGCCATACCTGTCTGTGCTGCTGCTGTCGTCTCCGTCACAGATGTAGAGTTCACAGTCCGGGCTCAGGATACACAGGGAGCTCTCCTCGTAACCCCGACGACCTCCACGCACATCACAGTAGCTGCTCACCACCGACAAGGCATCAGAGTCCTCCTGATAGGCCGGTCGGAACCAATGTGCCAATCACAACATGTGTCAGTTTCAGATGGCCAATGAGCGTGGTTGTTGACGACTGGTGTTGGCGCTGTGGTGCCAATACCAGTCGCAGTAATGTCTCTTCTAGCAAAACAAACTATATTCTCACAAACACCCATAGAAAGTTGCGTAACAGATCATACGAGGAAAAAACTTTGTATATATACAGTTGACTTCAATTGCCGTTAAATGCAAGTTCTCATCCAACTTCAATACGCTCACATGCCAGTTACCTGCTACAGACCCAGATCCTCGTGTAAAAAATGATGGAGTGTACATCCTTCTTTCTCACTCTTCTGTCTCACTCTGTCGTTCTTTCAGACCTCTCTCTCAGTCTATCGCTCATGCTCATGCTCACACACACACACACACACACTCACACACACACACACACACACACACACACACAAGCTCACAAGTTCTTTCTGTTGCTCGATTAGAGTTACAACGTTGTAACTCAATCTAGATGTGGCTCTCCTCATTAATATTTCATAGAAGAGGTTTTTTTTTCATGACGTATTCCCTGCTCTCAAAATAAATTGCCTTTGAAGGCGTACCTTAATCTTTGACATCACTTGAATGTTAAGGGAAAAAAAGTAGCCTTAACACTGTTGCCATTCAATTTGAACCTCTACACAGCTCTATGTGCCTGTGACTTCTTCAATACTGACTGTGCATGCTTCTTAACAACGAGTCTTAACACCCATTGTGCTAAATACTAAAGTAATAATAAATAAATAAATATATATAACTATTATTAAAAGATAAAACAATGCAACATGGGCTTATGGTATGTTGTTGTATGTCCTTGCTTTAGGCCTTGGAGATTGAAAGTAATGATCAGGGTGTTTGATTTGCATAAAACCTAATATTGGTCTCTATTTGGCCCTACAATATCCTTTTTTTCTGTAATCTACTGTTTAAATACAGAACTCTGCAGAAGTTTTAGGCACCCAACATTCTTTTACGCCAATATTGTCTGACATATAATATGTTTTGTATTTCTGCAGCAGTGTAAGAGTGCAATTTTGCAAAAACCTTTGTTCCGTCTTCTCATTTCACTATTTCGTAAACGTATGCATTTTTGCTTAACATTTTTAACATTTGAATTGTACTGTATATCCTTTACTGCAATAAGAAAACACAGGTAATAACGAGTGTAGTTCCTTTGGCAGAGAATGGCACCCCTGCCCGAGGTGCCCTTGAAGGTGACTGGGTGTGGACCTGCCGTATGCCGGCTGGGCAGCAGGACCTGCCGTATGCCGGCTGGGCAGCAGGTTGTCTGTACATCTGACTGTGTCCTTAGATACGGTTACCAGTGATTCCGAAAAAGGGCAGTAAATGATCTCCCTCCATGAATTTGTAATGGAGCACACTCTCGTCGCTGTCCTCCCTCCTTCTCCTGCGCTCTCTCGCCTTTCATTTGTTGCACTCACACGCCACACAGTGTCACACCTCAACAGGTGTGTCGTTGACTGTTACGGAACTTCTATCACTCTTGTTCCATGTCATCACTCATAGAGAAGTGGGCTTCTATGTCACACTACAAGATCCTCCCCACCAATACGTGTCCGCTCATCGCAGTGGTCAAGTGGTCACACGTGGTTAAGTTGCCATGAGAACCGCCACCCTACAAACACACACCATGCTCTACTACGATCCATCACTCCCTATTGGCCGGTGACCTCCCTGTCTATAACCTCCTCTCTGATCCTATTGTTCGGTCTTCCCATATCTCTCTCTCTCTCTCTCTCTCTCACCCTGCAAATAGATCTGAATAATCCCATCCCTTTGCACTTGTCATTCTCCCCTCCAGTATCTCTCTCTCTCTCCTACCTTGTTGCTGGTGTCTCTCTCCCCCGTTTGTCCTGGTAGAGAGAGTAGTGGAGCTCCAGGAGGTGCTAGTGCTCTGCCCGTTCCCGGTACTGGGGGGCTCGGCTGTGGCACGGCTGCTGGGGACGCTGCGGTTGCTGTGCCCACTTCGTTGGCGCCCGCGCCGACGTGCAGGCGCTTCTGCCGCAAGCAGTCGTGGCAGCGGGAGGGGTCGAAGATGTTGGGCTGGAATTCGGGGCAGACGAGGTCGTCACCGGCGACGGGCATGGCGCAACCTGAGGGGGCGATCTCTCATTCATCGCACCCGGCTGAGAACACTGGTGGCAGGGTGGAGAGGCACTTTACCGAACATGTTGGACACGAACTTCATTTGATGAATGAGTAGTGTTAAAAAATACAATAACAAATGTAAACACTTCTCACAGCACCTTTCCCTACCAAATGTAGCCTAGGTCAAAACGTGGTATTGAACATGAGACAATTGTAGCACACAGGTTAAACAAGGTGACAGATGGCACAGCGCAACAGTTAAAACTGACTATAGTATTACAGAGAAGAAATTAACTTCAGCTTACTACAAGGGGAAATACGACATATCAAAATAAGGACAAAGATGATTTGAAAAATGTTAAAGGAATAATTAGCTGCACGGTTGCTTTAAGTATTGCTTCCCGCCGTAGTCCAGGCTAAGTGGCATTATTACATGGTTAGTAGCTCATCTGAAGCGAAGCAGTTAGGCTAAGTGAAAACTAATCAGACGAGATGATGGTGAAACACAATACAGTCACAGCCATATCCCAACCCTTCTTAGAATGGCATTGCAATTAACCACAGGAAACCCTCTGTCAAAACAACTGAATCTACTTTAGTCACTATGTAACTTATTCAGTACACCAGTAACAGGTTGTTGCCTCATAAAATGTCAGCATTTGCTTTTATTATTTTAATCATCTAAATATGAGGTAGAGAAGTGATGTTTACCTTACAGAAGATGCCCCGTTGTCAACCCAAAGGAGGATATGTCATTTAGAGACAAACTTTAGTGTCTTCAAGCCCCCCCGCCACAAGCCTATTCTCCATGCTCTCTATCCCCCCGGAGATCACTCTCACACACATGCTATTGGTTGTCTCGACAATGGGTGAAACTGAAGCTCCTTCAGCGGCCATCTTGGCCCAGGATAAAATAGCTGGTGGACATCCAGTCTGATATGGACACAGAGCCAAAAAGGCATCAGTGGCATGACAGTTCCGCCTGGTGAGGGCTGTATTAAATATCATGGGCTTTAGAAAGGGAAAAGCTCTGGTGATGGTGGCAGATGGCACTCGTTGGATCAGGTGAGCTTAAATAAATAAACACAGGTAAGGTATGGAGCGAACGTACATTCTAACCGATGACTTTGTACCATTTCTAAAAGTACAAAATACAACAACTATGAACATTTGATGAGAAAAGGTGTTATCGTGGTGTTTGTGAAGACACACATCCATTTCCTGATATCGTGAATGCCATTTTCTTCCAAAACATCCCAACTATGACTAACTAAAATTATATAAAATTAATAACTGGTTACATTTCAATGTGATCAAAAAAAATGATGCATACATATTTTTAATCCCAAGGTTTCAAATTTTACACATTTATGCAGTATGAACAACAAATAGCTGTAATATTACAAAAGTGACATGATGTCAGAAATGTACAAAGTTGAACAACATAAAAATATTACAACACTGTTTGTGCTGCGGTGTAGGATAATCACAATCAAGTACTCAGATGGTGACTGCTGTCTGTGATACTGGCCAATGAAGATGCAGTTCATGTATGACCTATACACTCCATGGCCAATAGAAACTCATCAAGCACCATAAGGTCCAGCCTGATAAAGTTCCAGATAAACAATTCTTAAACGATCCTTAAAACGTTGTTTCCTGTTATTCTCAGTCGTGGTGATGCACCCTCTTCCCCGTCTGCCTTCGTCTCAGCTTTTTGGAAGTCCTCCCGGATCTGGCCTTCTTCTCTGTGGCACCCGACTTCCTGTCTTTGACACCTGACTTCCTGTCTGTTGGCTGGCCTCGTCCCTTGCCCTCTTGCTGCTTTGATTTCCTGCCTTTCCTCTTCTTTTGTTTGGTGTGTGAGTGGAGCGAGGCAGTTAAGGAGCAGATCCTACAGGGAGAGAGAGAGAGACAGAGACAGAGAGACAGAGAGAGACAGAGAGAGAGACAGAGAGAGAGACAGAGAGACAGGGAGAGAGACAGAGAGACAGGGAGAAAGAGAGAAATGGTGATTCCATGTTTCCTATGCTTGGTTTGACACAAAGTGGATGGAAGGAAACATACTTTTTATTAAGGATGGGGTCTCCCGATTTCTTGGGCATGGCAGTCTTCTTCTCCAGTTCCTCCTCTTCCTCCCCCTTCTCTTCTTGTTCCCCTTCGCTTCGCTGATCCAGCTGTGAAGTAGACGAGCAAGCGCTTAGCGCAGAGTTCGGATGCGACAGGTTTCACAAAGTCTTAGCAATATGTCTGAGCATTAAAACATTCTGAAAAAGACGGTCAAACATCTTGGGCTGCTGGATCAAATTATGACTCTGCATGAATATACCGCATGATCACCACATCATTGGACACTCTCACCCAGAAAGATTTTTTACCTTGAATGCGTTATATTCAGCAGAAATGAAAATGATATCCTGCTCTCCTTTACCTGATTGGACATCCTGCTCTCCTTTACCTGATTGGACATCCTGCTCTCCTTTACCTGATTGGCTGGCAGTCCAAGGAGGCCGCCTCCTGTCAGGTCCAGGTCGCTGATGGTCGTCACGGTGACTGTGTGGTTGGGGTGGTCGTACTGCACGGACTCTGTGGTGCCAGTGATCGAATCTTCCAGCTCATCTTCGTCCTCATCTATGGTGAAGGAGACGACAGGGCCATGACATTGAGGGGAAAATACCAGTTAAGTAGACAGCACAACATTTTCTCTAACAGATCAATATCACGCTACTAAGATGCTGGATTGGAACACAGTACGTGTTCAGTTGAAAGGTTTAACGGTAGCCGACTTCACAGTCCAAACTAACTGCAAAGTTGACATATTGACCACTCATGGTTAGCATGTTCTCCAGTGCTTCTTTGTAACTTACCGAGAGCCTCCTTTCTCTCCTTGAGCAACTTTATGTATTCTGTGTGTCTCTGGAAAGAAAAAGAAACATCTTGCTCGTTAGTGCCCTCCTCTGTTCACGTTGGTGCAGTTCCCTGTAGCAGGGATTACCAGCCGGTAGCCGACATTCATTGCGCTCTAAAACGCCTTACGAGTCTTCCATGTAGTGATTACATGTCGGTCATAATTTACCCTCTCGCGCACTTTCTTCTGCTCTTCCTTTATCTTGTTCTTTATTTCCACAACCGCTGCTTTCCTTCTCTCCAACTTCCTCTTGTGGAAGCCTGTAAGATACTCCCTGCATAGACAGTCGTGTTGTTAGGTCACCCACGTTACTGCTCAGTTGAGTGACAACATCGGCAGTTATTGAGGCAGTGGACTTATTAAGTCGTTTGACGCCAAATTACAATTAAAAAATTTAGCGAGTCAAAGCATGGCGCAAAAATCCATGTATTATGTTATTAAAGTGTCATATTTAGTCATCAATTTTAACCTATAATGGCTACAAGTTTGTATTGGCTACTGTACTATTAGCTGTCTATTACTACTAGCTAAGCTATCTACAACTTGTTACAAGGATACAGTAATGCAATGTGTTGTCATGTCTTACTGTCTTTCGCTATCGTCGAACGTGATAATGCACTTAGGCCCTCTCTTTTTTGATCCAGGCTTGCCTTTTCCATTCTTTTGCGTCTTAAATGTGCCTTTCATGTTGAAATTTAGACTATTTCCAAACACGTGAGGTAAAGCTTGTTCTAGAGTAACTTCCTGTTTTACGAGCGCACCACTGAATACCGTCCGGCTCGAAACGCGTTTCCTCTGATCATATGGTGCCTAACCAAAGACGGCGAAATGACAATAGACAGTAGCAATGAGGTGGGTCTCTGTAGAAGGCAAGGGAAACGAAACATACTAGATGAGATAGATTTTCGTATTCAATTTCCATATATCAAAAGAAGCAACCCAGTCACGTGTCTTCACTACATACCAACATTATCTATTTGAAACTATGCTGCTATATTGAATACAATCGTAAATAATGTATTCTAATGAATGGTATCCTTACAAAATCCAGTTAAAATGTGTCTCCCTCTAACTCACACCTGATGATCCATTTGCTATTTTAAAAAAAACTTATCAGAGATTGCTGCAGGCTGAACCAAGAAGAGCATCATAGGTTGAGTCGGGTGGTTACCTGTCTGTCATTTACTTTATTCTTCCAGTCCCAGCTAGTGCACCGCCGTGTGGCCCGGGTAAATCAAACGAGGTGCCGGACTTATGTGAACTGTCAGCTGAAAGAGTGAGCTCGCACAGTTCGAATCGAGACAGAGATACCGGAAAGCACGAAAGTCAATTGGAAAGGATAGCATGAATCGTTTTAAGGCTTCCAAATTTAAAAACACAACCCCGAAGATTGGAAAGAAAGATGTGAGTAATGACGTTTGACAATAGCCAATTATCCTGGCTCGCATATTCTTTGCTAGCAGCGGTGGTTGGAGAGGAGAGGAGTGGTGTTGAAGAACGACTGTAAATTAACTTCCTGCATATTTTAGGGTCTGTTTTTACGGGATCTAGGGGCTTTTCGTTGTCTGTGAGATATATTTCACATACATTTACGAATATATTAAACCCCGTTTTCATTTGCATCCTTTCCATTCAGCTGTGTTCCAGCGTTGCTAGATGTCGGATGATGCAGAAATGCCATTACATCAGTGAACACAGAGTAGCCTACTTATCATTATTGCGAATTAATATTAAGTCCTTTA